>NC_140920.1:5953259-6107665 GCF_045865225.1 Trachurus japonicus | reverse complement strand
AAAGGCTATTGGTCTGTTTTAAATACTGCAAAGCCTGTCTAATGCGGAGAGTATCAACAAACTGATACTCATAGTGACCTTTATAGGTCAACTTACGCTTTAACTTCACTGCCAACAAAGACCCCTCCATATTGGAATGGGGCAACAGGTTACTGGTCTGCACAATGTTGGCTGGAACACAGGTCACTGGACCATGTACTCCGTTTTGACCCCCTTTAGGCAAAGCTAGCATTTTCATGAATGGAATATGTAAAGCAACCAAATGTTGCTCCAAACTATTCAAACAGGCCAGCTCAGGAGGGACAGCCTGAACTGTTAGATTGTTCTGAGAACACTCAGGTGGCATCTCACCTCTGTTAATCTTATAGTGACAAGTGTAACAAATCCACAATTTACCCCGAGCAGTGTCTAACACCTGACATGGCACAACACAAAATTCATTACACTTATGCAAGTAGTCCTCGGTTATGCAGTTTGTTGCTATTGAGGCTACTGTCTGTGTTTTGTTATAACCATCTCTTTTACAGTTCAGAACCTGGTGCCTGAATAGCAAGCGGAAACACACGCTGCAGACATGTTCTGGACCTTCCAGCACGTCCTCTAAAAACTGCTGTATAACAAAGTCAATCTGTTCTTTCTTCTCTTTCTTAACCTGTCGTTTCAATTTAACATCTGCTATAACACGCTTTTTGTAATCAGGATTTTGATGATATTTCCTCATGATTGAAGATATTAGTTTGTCTCTGTGAGATTTGTTCACTTGATATTTCCTGATGCTTGAAGATTTTAGTTTGTCTCTGTGAGATTTGTTCACTTGATATTTCCTGATGCTTGAAAATTTTAGCTTGTCTCTGTGAGATATATTCACTTGATATTTCCTGATGCTTGAAGATTTTAGCTTGTCTCTGTGAGATATATTCACTTGATATTTCTGTTTGCTATATCTCTTTAAATTTTCCTGCCTCAAAACATTATGTGGATAGTTTTGCTTTCTCTGCCAATTCGCTTTCTTTTTCATATGATCAGATACTACATATGTTACTGGATTCAAGCTACTAGCACTGGAAACATTACTCTCAGCTTTACCATGACATCTCAAGTTATATCCAATAGAAACAAATGTGTTAACCTTACAGTAACCATAGCAACTTTGTGACTGAGGCTGCTGAGCACAGACAACTGTTTCATAATGATTAGCATTAACATTATGTAAATACACAGCTTCATTTGACAACTTCCTATTTTGACAGCTATATTCAAGCCAGCGATCATTATAATAGGTGAAAACACTAACACCTAAATAATCAGCTGTGGCTTGAATCTCTAACTCAGTGGCCCAACTATCAACATAGCACATCCTTGACATCTTGATGTATTCTGATAAAGAAGGATATTTGCTTCTCAAAAGACTCTGATATGCACCAGGATTGCTTTGTAACTGCTTCACAGCTGCATTTCGAATCTTCTTATGGTACTTCTGTGTACCACTAATGGCCTGGCTAACGGCCCTAAAGAAGCAGTTTCCATCACCCACAATTTTCTCTGTCATACAAGGAATTCCTAAAGAACCAACAGCAGAAGAGGTGGCATCTACTCTCTCTGATTCTATGTTAGTCTGCTTACACAAAGCAAAAGCAACATCTTTAGAAAGGGGACGGAATTCTAAGTTTTTACATGCTACATCCCCAACAAACTCAACATCTGAATTGACATCATTATCAAAACTCTTTGCTTTCTTGGAAGTGCCATTTGTCTGTGTGCATTTACGTTTCTCGCGTTTGTTAGTGGCTGCACGGACCACTGGTGTCACAGTACTCTGTTCCTCTACACACTCAACATCTGCACCTGCACTCACCACAGGTGTGACAGGAGCAGGAGTGGAAACCTCTTCCTCTACACACTCAACAACTGCAACAGCACTCTCCACTCGTGTGACAGGAGCAGGAGTGGAAACCTCTTCCTCTACACACTCAACAACTGCACCATCACTCAAAGACACAGTTGAGGGTTTTACTTTAACACCCCAGATCTCAAACAGTTTGGGAGATGTCCGATCGCCTGCAAATATGCTAAAGTGCTCAAACACATGCTGTAGAGAACTAAAGTAGACTACAACACTCCTTCCATCACCATCAACCATCCCAGCAGCATCGCGAGCATGGGAGTCAACCACAGCATACTCACCATCTTTACTACAAATGACAGCACATGTTGCCATATCAATTGTCACCAAACAAGACTTGTCTGGTGTGCACCTCTGATGGAGGCCATCAAACAGAGAGATGTGTTCAGGTGTAATATACTCATCTGGAGTATAGTTACCACATCCATGTGCAGGATTCACATCATATTCCAAATCAAGACAACCATACTGCTTGGGCAACTCTGTAACTAAAGGGAGACCATATTTTGTATCCACAATCTTATTACCATCCCACATGGATGTGTACAGAATATCACCTTCACACACAACCTCATCCAATGTGTCACGCTGCCACTCAAAGACGCTGTCTTTGGTGTGTCTCACTAAAGCAACCAAACTAATGGCCATACACTGCCGACCAGAAAACTTGAACAGTGTCGAGTCACCTTGATGGAAACTTCCACTAACAGAAGGGCGACCCTGGGACTGACTTGTAACAACTGGATCAATGACAACTGAAACACTGCTGCTCTCTCCCTCTGACTGACTTGTAACAACTGGATCAATGACAACTAAAACACTGCTGCTCTCTCCCTCTGACTGACTTGCCACAACTGGATCAATAACAACAGATACATTGCTGCTCTCTCCCTCAACACACTGCTCCACAGAGATGCTACTGACAGAAAAAAACTCTGTAAACAAAGACTGGCCCAGAGCAATGATGTGTCGCACCAGGTGATCAAAGGTGGTGTTGAAAACGACCCTAGATCTGCCTGAATAGGACCTCATACCCTCTTCGGAACGTGCCCCACAATCCACAACAACAAAGAAGTCCTTGTGCTGCATGACCAACACTGCTGCTGTGTTGAGCCCCAACACACACATGCCATCCCCTGACAACTGCTGCTTCAACTTCTCCTCCAACTCAATCACATCCCTGATGCTCCTATACTCTGGCTCCCCCAAATCCACATTCCACTGCTGACCACACACATCAAACTGCCTCCTCACCCCCCCAGCCAAGTCCCCAAAGTTAACCCCTGTTTGCGAACAACATCAAGATCAGCGCCACGCCACGTACAAACCGGAGCGATGCTATGTTTAATTGCCGCGACAACACAGCATGACACGTAAGCATGGACATCATATTCGTGTTTTGCAGAAAGACACTCTGTCCCTGATACTGGAGACCCTCCCTTCATCAATGAACAACTACAAGTCACAGTGGGAATACTCTGACCTTTAGTAGCTTCTGGTGTGTCCCCTTCAGTTGCTCGCTGGGTTTCCCGGACCACCGTCGCATCCTGGGGAACAGGTTGGACAGGCGCAGGGCTGGGAGGGACAGCAGCAGGAAGGGCAGCGACACTGGGAGTAGGAGCGGTCCCTGGCACATCACAGGTCGACACAGGGTCGGGTGTCGCCTCCACCTGCAAAAGAAGAAACATGAAAACATTAATACCTGTGGAAGAGAGAGTCATGCTGGCTATAATAAAGATGGTGTTAAATTTGCCACAACAACAAACACAATTACAAAGACCATTCAATAACTCTACTTGCCTTCTGGTCCACAACCTGGGCTTCAGGACGGACAGTCAACGTGGGAGTTGAGGTCACGACCTAGAAAGAATAAGAAAGGAAAGTCATCCCATTAAATCTACATATTCAAGTATATCTGATCCAGATTTTGCAGTTATACATCATTCACAATGACTTTCTGTCCATCACAATAATACATGAACACATCTCCTTCAGGATTTAAACACAACATACCTTCTTCCTAGCACGTCTGGGCTTCTTGGGGACAGGTCGAGTACGAGGTCCCACAGGCGGCGGCTAAAGTGACAGAAACAAAGTGTCAAAACAGTGGACAAAAAGAATATCTGAACTATTAGAAGTTTCTTGTTCTATAAATACCTGCTCGCCCGTGGAAACAGCGTCCTCGGCCGAAGGACCAGCGTCGTCCGTGTCAGGCAACATCCCAGGCGGCAGCCAGAAAGGGTTCAGGGGAAGAAGACGCTGTATGAAAGACATAAAGATTTTTTGTCACACTTATCGTTTTGTTACGGAATAGAATGTCACTGTCAAGATCACAGTTAAATAAAATGACAACATACCACTCGAGGAACCCTCCTCTCCCAAGAGCGGCGGCGCTACAACGACAAAACAGAAAAGACATTAGGATACAGAAAAACCTTCATTTCTCAGTTCATGACCATATGTAGGCAAAGTTCGTCTTCTTACCTTCCTGCCTGGCACGGTCGTCCAGGCGTCCTCGTCCCTGGGAGGGGTGGGTGGAGGTGGGGCTGGGACCTCCTCCGGCGCGACCTTTCGACCGGTCCACGTGGGAATGGGCCTGGGCCTGGGGGACACCGGAAAGACGACGGGTGGCGGAGGTGGCGGAGGCGCGGGCCGCTCCAGGTGCTGCTTGGTGGCAGCCACCAGCGACTCCACGAGGATAGGCATCCCCGCGTCGTCACTGAGGTGCACCTATGAAGAGGAACAAATAAAGATTACAATACAGTAATGTTGAACAAGATGACATTTACTGTCAATCATACTGTGTTGTCTAAATAAGCATTTCTGAGATTCAAAGTACAATTTTTACTCACACCATCGACAGCCCAGAGCTGCCGTTGCCTCGGTGGGAAGCGTTCCGCGTAGCAGTAGAACCGAACACCTTAAAGACAACAAAAACAAGGAAAACCCACGGATTACTGAAAAACTCAACGCACGCTCCAACTTTCATAACACAAACAATAAAGGAGCATTGCCTCAATTATAGCTGAAATAGATACTTCTGATAAATCATAAGTGCCTAAACCCATGCATTGATATTTTCAAACATACGGTGCTGTCCTGCGATGCACTGGAAGTTCTGTCTGTGGGACTCCTGGACAACCCCCTCCACAGACAGACGAGGGACATGGTCCACGACGAAAACCTACACAAAATGTCATGACGGTCAGTTACAAATCAATAGTCACAGTACATATCATTTCATGTTCAACAAATACATCAATGACCTACCTCTGCAGTCCGCCAGGCTTCCAGGACAGCGCGCAGGTACCGGTCAAACGCTGCAGCTGCTCGGTCCGGGGTCTGCTCCAGGTTGTTGCTAGGGGCAAGGACACAAACAGCATCAGGGATCTGATCACAAGTGCGGGCAACATGATTTACCTCCTTCCTGAGCAGGTTCGCGCACGCCCCCGGCACAGACAGGAAACCGAAGGTGTAGCCGTCCGCTGCCATAGGCACGAATCCATCCACGATGGGGCGCAGATGCGATGCCCCAACAAAAAGAACAAGCTGGGAGAAAAGGAAAAAAAAACACGTCTTAAAGGATGTACACTCACAATGACACTTATTATCAGCATTCATCATGATTTCTGAATAGTACATACCTTCTTATCGGGGACTTTCTCAGGAATGGCCACCTTCAGCTGCTTCCCGGTGCGCGGAGAAAGGGGCCACTCCAGAGACTTCCGGCGCCAGCCAGTGCCGGGGACTGTTGATGAAAATACGTACAACATTTCAGCTCATGCATACAGAAACATATACAGAGAATGGTTTAGGGAAATATATGGAAGAATACTTACTGGGACTGAAGGCGGGGCGGGCTGGCAGGAAAGTCGCATCCTGCCGCCGAGACTGCTGCCGGAACCTAGCAGCCTCGGCACGACGGTAGGCCTTGCCACGGGGCATCTACAAATAGAAAGAACAAATTACATATCTAGATAAAGACATGAATACAGAAATGACTTGACATTG
Source organism: Trachurus japonicus (assembly GCF_045865225.1). Lineage (NCBI taxonomy): Eukaryota > Metazoa > Chordata > Actinopteri > Carangiformes > Carangidae > Trachurus > Trachurus japonicus. The sequence continues at coordinate 6,101,751 of NC_140920.1, read as the reverse complement.
CTAGTACCACACACAACTCTAACCTGCCAAACACTATTAAAAACAAGCAGCATATTCAAACATTACACCACTTACAACAAACAGAAGGATACATAGCTGTTCATTTAACACAAAAAACACTTTCTCATTCAAACAGAGGATGAATAGCACAAAAGAATGTGGCTACCCAGCGTTCTTACAATATGAAAAACAAAAAAAACTCACAATAAGACATCAGACAGCAACTAACAAACAAACGCGCAAACCAACCAACAAAACTAAAGGTAAAATACAAACAAACTAAACAGGGAAAAAGCGGAACCAAAAAGGTTACCAGTACTTACATATATTGTAAATAGCAGAGCAAAAAAAAAACGCCAAACAAACAAACCAACTACCCAACGTTTAGGGATGATTTGCCATTAACAGCAGCACACACAACTCTAATAAAGTTTTTTGCCTGCCAAGGCCACACAGATTCAACAACACACTTAATGTTATAGGTTGCTTTAAAACACACCATCAAAGAGAGTGACAAGCCCCTTTCCTTTTACTTACTTACTCTGCCACAGAAGCTACTACTTTACATTAACCATCATGTCTTATTGAAATACAAAAATACGTTCTGTCTGTTAACTACAAAATTAGCATTAGGAACTTGAAGAGCAACATTTTTCCCACTATTTTCATGAAAGGATTGTAATTTGTAATTCATGTCATGATTAAAATAATACTAATAATAATTTGGCCACATTTTCTGGTCCAGCCAGCTGGTTGAAAGTGGTTTTATCTAGATATCTGAAGACCCAATGACTGAGAGAAAGACAGTTTCCTGGTTCAATACTATTTTGAGGATAATAAATGAGCCAATTTCAGTCTTTACAACTAAACACATAACTTTAATTTATTTTTACAACATTAAAACACAGCTTAAATACAAACAATTCATAAAATGAATGCATTGGCAGATGCAATATCACTAATATTTAAATTTGGGTATTTAAGTATCTGAATTATGAAGCTGATTGCTTAAGTGAAGTCTAACTTAGGCAGGGAAATGGTTCACAAGTCAAAAGGACGAGAATATCCATTGTGGGCTTAAAAGGACTATCAGTGAATTACTGCTTAAAAATCTGAATATTTTTATTCTACACACATGACATTTAAAAACAACTACATGACATGAATCTATATATGCCGCACTAACATAAAGAGAAAAGTATTAATTGATCATGTATTTAAGTAATGAACTATTCTCATTTACATCTGCCCTAAATGGTGTGAGTCCCAAGTGGGATTATATTGTATGTGGGCTTAATACAACATTTTCAATTACTTGTAACAATTTCTAACCACCTTCAACACTCTCAATATTTCTCCTTCTCACAGAATGCAGGACTTTCTAAAAAATAAATTAATACTATTTGTCCTTACCCTTTGTCTTAGTCTGTATTGGTAAGACAAAGTTCATATCAATTCAAAGGCAAATCAATTGTGGGGGATGCTCTTCTTGCTTTTAAAGCATTCATGAATTTAAGGTGTGGTAAGCTGGATGCTAAATGCTATTAAGATGATAATGAATCAAAAGTAGGTCAGCCATAAGGTTTGGTGTGACCAGTGAAATGTGTGAACGGACCACTTCACTGCCATGTGAACTCCACTGAGCCCCAACACAAACTAACAACTCTTAAAAGTTTACAGCAGTTAAAACAAAAGAGATTTAAATATAGCTGTTGATTTACCACAAAACCAACTACTCACTCTCCAGTTTAGTCACACAGCAAAGGAAGCCAAGAGAATAAAGAAAAATGTAGCCTCACGCCAAATAACCAACAAGCAAACTCATTAGGCTGAGAATAAATAAATCATCCAAATAAAAGTTAAGCCTTTATATCCTCAATACAGTCTGCAGGCTGTAATAGCCATCGTCCAAAACAAAGAGAGTGATGTGGACATGGATGGACAATGACCACTGGGCCCCAACACAAACTAACAACACTCAAAACTTTACAGACGTTAAAACAAAGGAGATTTAAAAATAGCTGTTGATTTACCACAAAACCAACTACTCACTCTCCAGTTTAGTCACACAACAAAGGAAGCCAAGAGAATAAAGAAAATGTGGCCTAACGCCAAGTAATCAACAAGCAAACTCATTAGGCTGAGAATAAATAAATCATCCAAATAAAAGTTAAGCCTTTATATGCCAGTATTGACCTCTTCTAAAAAAGCAGTACAAATCAAGCTCAAAGCAAAGCCAACTATTACCATTAAACTCTCAACACTTTAACATTTGAACCACTTAAAAGGAAGCACATTTGAAAGAACCTGTTGATTTACCACAAAATCCAACCACAATGCACTAAGGTCAGAGGCCACCGCAGCTACCACGACACACAATTTGAATTACTTTAAAGAAATAGTTCACCCAAATTCAAATTTCACTCATTATCTACTCACCCTAAGGGATGGGAGAAGTTTCAGAGTCCTCCGTGCCTTCTCTGACTGAGGACTCTGAAACTTCTCCTAACCCTTAGTCAACATGAGGGTCAGTAGATATTGAGTGAAATTTGAATTTTTTTTTACTACCCTTTAGATACACACTATTGCTTCCCATACTGAATATTCCACAGTTTCACTCCTCAGCTCAGAAACAAACACCAGTCTCACTGCTGCCTGAGCACGCTAACAGCTAACTACACCAACTCCTACCTAGCCACTAACCTAACAAAGCAGAATGCTATCTTGAAACAGTTTATATACACACAAAAACGCCAATATGTTATCAAAAGCACAATAAACAATGAGAAACTGCTCATGGTACAAGAAAACGCTTGACTTACTGTAATGAGTGGTAGTTCCTTGACTCAAAGATGAACAAAATCAAAATTAGTCCTGTGATGAGTGAAGTTGAAGATTATCTCAGCAAAAAGCCTTGGAAGGGATTTCTCTCAGCAAAATGCCTCGAAGACTGTTTATCTCGCTCTGCGACTCACAGTAGAAACCTACTACGAACTTCACAGTTTGGTCAAAACAGACCAAAGGAGCAGTGAGCGCAGGATTAAATAGGAATGGGAGTGAACTCTTCCCAACCAATCACAGCGCAGTGGGAGGAAACAAATAGCTGGCTAAGCCCCGCCCCCCCAAGCCCCGCCCCCAGTTACTGTTGCTACCAAACATTCAGAAATTATTTGACATTACCAGCAGCACACACAACTCCAATAAAGTTTTTTGCCCGCCAAAGCCACACAGATTTGACAAACACTTAATGTGAATATAGATTGCTATAAAACACACCATCAAAGGGAGTGACTTTCCTACTTACTTACTCTGCCACAAAAGCTACTAACACTGATGTTCACATTAACCATCATGCCTTGTTGAAATACAAAAATACATTCTGTCTGTTAACTACAAGATTAGCATTAGGAACTTGAAGATCAATATTTTTCCCACTATTTTCATGAAAGGATTATAATTTGTAATTCATGTCATGATAAAAATAATAATAATATGAATAATAATTTTGCCACATTTCTGGTCCAGGCAGCTGGTTGAAAGTGTTTTTTATCTAGATATCTGAAGACCCAATGACTGAGTGAAAGACAGTTTCGTGGTTCAATACTATTTTGAGGATAATAAATGAGTCAATTTCAGTCTTTACAACTAAACACATACTGTAACTTTAATTTATTTTTAAAACATAAAAACACAGCTTAAATACAAACAATTCATAAAATGAATGCATTGGCAGATGCAATATCACTAATATTTAAATTTGGGTATTTAAGTATCTGAATTATGAAGCTGATTGATTAAGTGAAGTCTAACTTAGGCAGGGAAATGGTTCACAAGTCAAAAGGACGAGAATATCCATTGTGGGCTTAAAAGGACTATCAGTGAATTACTGCTTAAAAATCTGAATATTTTTATTCTACACACATGACATTTAAAAACAACTACATGACATGAATCTATATATGCCGCACTAACATAAAGAGAAAAGTATTAATTGATCATGTATTTAAGTAATGAACTATTCTCATTTACATCTGCCCTAAATGGTGTGAGTCCCAAGTGGGATTATATGGTTTGTGGGCTTAATACAACATTTTCAATTACTTGTAACAATTTCTAACCACCTTCAACACTCTCAATATTTCTCCTTCTCACAGAATGCAGGACTTTCTAAAAAATAAATGAATACTGTTTGTCCAAGTCTGCCCTTTGTCTTAGTCTGTATTGGTAAGAAAAAGTTCATATCAATTCAAAGGCAAATCAATTGTGGGGGATGCTCTTCTTGCTTTTAAAGCATTCATGAATTTAAGGTGTGGTAAGCTGGATGCTAAATGCTATTAAGATGATAATGAATCAAAAGTAGGTCAGCCATAAGGTATGGTCTGACCCGTGAAATGTGTGAACGGACCACTTCACTGCCATGTGAACTCCACTGAGCCCCAACACAAACTAACAACTCTTAAAAGTTTACAGCAGTTAAAACAAAAGAGATTTAAAAATAGCTGTTGATTTACCACAAAACCAACTACTCACTCTCCAGTTTAGTCACACAGCAAAGGAAGCCAAGAGAATAAAGAAAATGTAGCCTCACGCCAAATAACCAACAAGCAAACTCATTAGGCTGAGAATAAATAAATCATCCAAATAAAAGTTAAGCCTTTATATCCTCAATACAGTCTGCAGGCTGTAATAGCCATGGTCCAAAACAAAGAGAGTGATGTGGACATGGATGGACAATGACCACTGGGCCCCAACACAAACTAACAACACTCAAAACTTTACAGGAGTTAAAACAAAGGAGATTTAAAAATAGCTGTTGATTTACCACAAAACCAACTACTCACTCTCCAGTTAAGTCACACAACAAAGGAAGCCAAGAGAATAAAGAAAATGTGGCCTAACGCCAAGTAATCAACAAGCAAACTCATTAGGATGAGAATAAATAAATCATCCAAATAAAAGTTAAGCCTTTATATCCTCAATACAGTCTGCAGGCTGTAATAGGCTGTAATTTCATGAGTGAAATTTGAATTTTTTTTTACTACCCCTTTAAATACACACTATTGCTTCCCATACTGAATATTCCACAGTTTCACTCCTCAGCTCAGAAACAAACACCAGTCTCACTGCTGCCTGAGCACGCTAACAGCTAACTACACCAACTCCTACCTAGCCACTAACCTAACAAAGCAGAATGCTATCTTGAAACAGTTTATATACACACAAAAACGCCAATATGTTATCAAAAGCACAATAAACAATGAGAAACTGCTCATGGTACAAGAAAACGCTTGACTTACTGTAATGAGTGGTAGTTCCTTGACTCAAAGATGAACAAAATCAAAATTAGTCCTGTGATGAGTGAAGTTGAAGATTATCTCAGCAAAAAGCCTTGGAAGGGATTTCTCTCAGCAAAATGCCTCGAAGACTGTTTATCTCGCTCTGCGATTCCCAGTAGAAACCTACTACGAACTTCACAGTTTGGTCAAAACAGACCAAAGGAGCAATGAACTCAGGATTAAATAGAAATGGGGGTGAACTCTCCCAACCAATCACAGCGCAGTGGGAGGAAACAAATAGCTGGCTAAGCCCCGCCCCCCACCAAGCCCACCAAAGCCCCACCCCCAGTTACTGTTGCTAGTATTGCCGCCTTGGATACATTGTTGTTTGAATGTAGACCAGATATCAGAACTCAGTGTGTACCTTGTGTTTTCACTGCCTTGTTTTTCCTTTTCTTTTAAAAAAAAATGTTAACATTTAACTCTGTAAGACCCACTATTGCAGAATTACAACCGTTTTTGGTGATCCCCCAAAAACCTCTACTTTTATTTTTGGGTTCAACCACATTAAAGCAGTACTAAAGAACTTTCAGTTTTGGTTGAGTTTGGAGATGACAGTGGCCCAAGGCAGTATATCTCCATTTTATATATACTATAATATAATATATATAATAATATAATAATAATAATAATAATAATAATAATATATATATATATATTGTATTGACTTTATCTCATACAACTACATAAAATGCTTTGAATATTTTTGTTGTGAGTTTATTACGGTAGGGGCCTATCTATAACAAACATATGTAGTTATTATGGCAAATATGAACTATATTTAATTTACAGCTTGTTTTATCATTGTAGAACTATTACAACATTGAATGTGACCAGTAGTCAAAACAACCCGGTTTTTAAAAGGAACTTCAATCAAAATGTTCACAATATAACTTTAAACTACACAACATTTAGAAAATATGTAGTGATAAATTGTGAAAATATCCGTAGAACACTAAGAAAAATGAACTAGCAAGAGTCTCAAGCGTTGCGTTACAGTTATTACAAGTTTAAAATAATTATTCTAAAATATCTTGAAAGATCGAGGAGCAATGTCCTCCTTTGCATGATGATTTTGAAAAATAATCCAAAATATAGTGAATTTTCCCAAGGAAATGTTAAATATCAAATCAGTCATGATTACAATGTATGATGAAGTCACTTAGAAAAGAAAAATAAGTACCCCATGTTCATTGTTTATAACATAGCTTTCACAACACACCATATGACAATTTTAGGAAGTGATAAAGAAAATTGATGGAATACATGCTTATTGTGATGTATAGTTGTCACGATACCAAAATAAATAACCATGGTACTATACCAGACAAAGTATCACGGTTCTGGGTAATATCACGATACTGCAACCTTTTATTATTATTATTACAAGTTATAAATACTTTTTAATTAATTATAATGCTGTTTGGTGCATGATAAACATAATACTGGTAAAGTATGAATTAGACTGAAACATATATTTTTAAATAAGAAATAAAAAGTTAGAATTTATATGGTTGAAAATAAATAACCATTCAGTCTCTTGCACATTAATTTATGTTTAACAATTATAAATAATCAACTTAGATTTTTTTAAAAGACAGTGGATTTGTTTTTATCCTATTTGACAATAATGCTTATTCTCCAACATAATAAACCAGGACAAAATACAATGAACAGGAACTGATTCTCTGTGAAAACTATATTTTTATGCATTTTCTAGGTGCTTTATACTTCAACATCCTTTAACTCTTTATTCCTCAGCCAGTACACGAAGCATATAGCCTGATATTAGCCAATGAGAAAATAAACAGAGCTAAATTAATTAAGTGCCACTGATGACGACGACGCAACAGAACCGCCGCTCGCGCCCGGTGCTTCTGCCGAAGGATTATAATTTGTAATTCATGTCATGATAAAAATAATAATAATATGAATAATAATTTTGCCACATTTTCTGGTCCAGGCAGCTGGTTGAAAGTGTTTTTTATCTAGATATCTGAAGACCCAATGACTGAGTGAAAGACAGTTTCGTGGTTCAATACTATTTTGAGGATAATAAATGAGTCAATTTCAGTCTTTACAACTAAACACATACTGTAACTTTAATTTATTTTTAAAACATAAAAACACAGCTTAAATACAAACAATTCATAAAATGAATGCATTGGCAGATGCAATATCACTAATATTTAAATTTGGGTATTTAAGTATCTGAATTATGAAGCTGATTGATTAAGTGAAGTCTAACTTAGGCAGGGAAATGGTTCACAAGTCAAAAGGACGAGAATATCCATTGTGGGCTTAAAAGGACTATCAGTGAATTACTGCTTAAAAATCTGAATATTTTTATTCTACACACATGACATTTAAAAACAACTACATGACATGAATCTATATATGCCGCACTAACATAAAGAGAAAAGTATTAATTGATCATGTATTTAAGTAATGAACTATTCTCATTTACATCTGCCCTAAATGGTGAGAGTCCCAAGTGGGATTATATGGTTTGTGGGCTTAATACAACATTTTCAATTACTTGTAACAATTTCTAACCACCTTCAACACTCTCAATATTTCTCCTTCTCACAGAATGCAGGACTTTCTAAAAAATAAATGAATACTGTTTGTCCAAGTCTGCCCTTTGTCTTAGTCTGTATTGGTAAGAAAAAGTTCATATCAATTCAAAGGCAAATCAATTGTGGGGGATGCTCTTCTTGCTTTTAAAGCATTCATGAATTTAAGGTGTGGTAAGCTGGATGCTAAATGCTATTAAGATGATAATGAATCAAAAGTAGGTCAGCCATAAGGTATAGTCTGACCCGTGAAATGTGTGAACGGACCACTTCACTGCCATGTGAACTCCACTGAGCCCCAACACAAACTAACAACTGTTAAAAGTTTACAGCAGTTAAAACAAAAGAGATTTAAAAATAGCTGTTGATTTACCACAAAACCAACTACTCACTCTCCAGTTTAGTCACACAGCAAAGGAAGCCAAGAGAATAAAGAAAATGTAGCCTCACGCCAAATAACCAACAAGCAAACTCATTAGGCTGAGAATAAATAAATCATCCAAATAAAAGTTAAGCCTTTATATCCTCAATACAGTCTGCAGGCTGTAATAGCCATGGTCCAAAACAAAGAGAGTGATGTGGACATGGATGGACAATGACCACTGGGCCCCAACACAAACTAACAACACTCAAAACTTTACAGGAGTTAAAACAAAGGAGATTTAAAAATAGCTGTTGATTTACCACAAAACCAACTACTCACTCTCCAGTTAAGTCACACAACAAAGGAAGCCAAGAGAATAAAGAAAATGTGGCCTAACGCCAAGTAATCAACAAGCAAACTCATTAGGATGAGAATAAATAAATCATCCAAATAAAAGTTAAGCCTTTATATCCTCAATACAGTCTGCAGGCTGTAATAGGCTGTAATTTCATGAGTGAAATTTGAATTTTTTTTACTACCCCTTTAAATACACACTATTGCTTCCCATACTGAATATTCCACAGTTTCACTCCTCAGCTCAGAAACAAACACCAGTCTCACTGCTGCCTGAGCACGCTAACAGCTAACTACACCAACTCCTACCTAGCCACTAACCTAACAAAGCAGAATGCTATCTTGAAACAGTTTATATACACACAAAAACGCCAATATGTTATCAAAAGCACAATAAACAATGAGAAACTGCTCATGGTACAAGAAAACGCTTGACTTACTGTAATGAGTGGTAGTTCCTTGACTCAAAGATGAACAAAATCAAAATTAGTCCTGTGATGAGTGAAGTTGAAGATTATCTCAGCAAAAAGCCTTGGAAGGGATTTCTCTCAGCAAAATGCCTCGAAGACTGTTTATCTCGCTCTGCGATTCCCAGTAGAAACCTACTACGAACTTCACAGTTTGGTCAAAACAGACCAAAGGAGCAATGAACTCAGGATTAAATAGAAATGGGGGTGAACTCTCCCAACCAATCACAGCGCAGTGGGAGGAAACAAATAGCTGGCTAAGCCCCGCCCCCCACCAAGCCCACCAAAGCCCCACCCCCAGTTACTGTTGCTAGTATTGCCGCCTTGGATACATTGTTGTTTGAATGTAGACCAGATATCAGAACTCAGTGTGTACCTTGTGTTTTCACTGCCTTGTTTTTCCTTTTCTTTTAAAAAAAAATGTTAACATTTAACTCTGTAAGACCCACTATTGCAGAATTACAACCGTTTTTGGTGATCCCCCAAAAACCTCTACTTTTATTTTTGGGTTCAACCACATTAAAGCAGTACTAAAGAACTTTCAGTTTTGGTTGAGTTTAGAGATGACAGTGGCCCAAGGCAGTATATCTCCATTTTATATATACTATAATATAATATATATAATAATATAATAATAATATAATAATATAATATATATAATATATAATATATATATATAATATATATATATATATATATATATATATAATAATATAATATATAATAATATAATATTATTATATATTATTATAATATATATAATATAATAATATAATAATAATAATAATATTATATATATATATATATATATATATATATATATATATATATATATATATATTTTAATATAAATAATATATATATATATATATATATATATATATATATATATATATATTGTATTGACTTTATCTCATACAACTACATAAAATGCTTTGAATATTTTTGTTGTGAGTTTATTACGGTAGGGGCCTATCTATAACAAACATATGTAGTTATTATGGCAAATATGAACTATATTTAATTTACAGCTTGTTTTATCATTGTAGAACTATTACAACATTGAATGTGACCAGTAGTCAAAACAACCCGGTTTTTAAAAGGAACTTCAATCAAAATGTTCACAATATAACTTTAAACTACACAACATTTAGAAAATATGTAGTGATAAATTGTGAAAATATCCGTAGAACACTAAGAAAAATGAACTAGCAAGAGTCTCAAGCGTTGCGTTACAGTTATTACAAGTTTAAAATAATTATTCTAAAATATCTTGAAAGATCGAGGAGCAATGTCCTCCTTTGCATGATGATTTTGAAAAATAATCCAAAATATAGTGAATTTTCCCAAGGAAATGTTAAATATCAAATCAGTCATGATTACAATGTATGATGAAGTCACTTAGAAAAGAAAAATAAGTACCCCATGTTCATTGTTTATAACATAGCTTTCACAACACACCATATGACAATTTTAGGAAGTGATAAAGAAAATTGATGGAATACATGCTTATTGTGATGTATAGTTGTCACGATACCAAAATAAATAACCATGGTACTATACCAGACAAAGTATCACGGTTCTGGGTAATATCACGATACTGCAACCTTTTATTATTATTATTACAAGTTATAAATACTTTTTAATTAATTATAATGCTGTTTGGTGCATGATAAACATAATACTGGTAAAGTATGAATTAGACTGAAACATATATTTTTAAATAAGAAATAAAAAGTTAGAATTTATATGGTTGAAAATAAATAACCATTCAGTCTCTTGCACATTAATTTATGTTTAACAAATATAAATAATCAACTTAGATTTTTTTAAAAGACAGTGGATTTGTTTTTATCCTATTTGACAATAATGCTTATTCTCCAACATAATAAACCAGGACAAAATACAATGAACAGGAACTGATTCTCTGTGAAAACTATATTTTTATGCATTTTCTAGGTGCTTTATACTTCAACATCCTTTAACTCTTTATTCCTCAGCCAGTACACGAAGCATATAGCCTGATATTAGCCAATGAGAAAATAAACAGAGCTAAATTAATTAAGTGCCACTGATGACGACGACGCAACAGAACCGCCGCTCGCGCCCGGTGCTTCTGCCGAAGGATTATAATTTGTAATTCATGTCATGATAAAAATAATAATAATATGAATAATAATTTTGCCACATTTTCTGGTCCAGGCAGCTGGTTGAAAGTGTTTTTTATCTAGATATCTGAAGACCCAATGACTGAGTGAAAGACAGTTTCGTGGTTCAATACTATTTTGAGGATAATAAATGAGTCAATTTCAGTCTTTACAACTAAACACATACTGTAACTTTAATTTATTTTTAAAACAAAAAAACACAGCTTAAATACAAACAATTCATAAAATGAATGCATTGGCAGATGCAATATCACTAATATTTAAATTTGGGTATTTAAGTATCTGAATTATGAAGCTGATTGATTAAGTGAAGTCTAACTTAGGCAGGGAATGGTTCACAAGTCAAAAGGACGAGAATATCCATTGTGGGCTTAAAAGGACTATCAGTGAATTACTGCTTAAAAATCTGAATATTTTTATTCTACACACATGACATTTAAAAACAACTACATGACATGAATCTATATATGCCGCACTAACATAAAGAGAAAAGTATTAATTGATCATGTATTTAAGTAATGAACTATTCTCATTTACATCTGCCCTAAATGGTGTGAGTCCCAAGTGGGATTATATGGTTTGTGGGCTTAATACAACATTTTCAATTACTTGTAACAATTTCTAACCACCTTCAACACTCTCAATATTTCTCCTTCTCACAGAATGCAGGACTTTCTAAAAAATAAATGAATACTGTTTGTCCAAGTCTGCCCTTTGTCTTAGTCTGTATTGGTAAGAAAAAGTTCATATCAATTCAAAGGCAAATCAATTGTGGGGGATGCTCTTCTTGCTTTTAAAGCATTCATGAATTTAAGGTGTGGTAAGCTGGATGCTAAATGCTATTAAGATGATAATGAATCAAAAGTAGGTCAGCCATAAGGTATAGTCTGACCCGTGAAATGTGTGAACGGACCACTTCACTGCCATGTGAACTCCACTGAGCCCCAACACAAACTAACAACTCTTAAAAGTTTACAGCAGTTAAAACAAAAGAGATTTAAAAATAGCTGTTGATTTACCACAAAACCAACTACTCACTCTCCAGTTTAGTCACACAGCAAAGGAAGCCAAGAGAATAAAGAAAATGTAGCCTCACGCCAAATAACCAACAAGCAAACTCATTAGGCTGAGAATAAATAAATCATCCAAATAAAAGTTAAGCCTTTATATCCTCAATACAGTCTGCAGGCTGTAATAGCCATGGTCCAAAACAAAGAGAGTGATGTGGACATGGATGGACAATGACCACTGGGCCCCAACACAAACTAACAACACTCAAAACTTTACAGGAGTTAAAACAAAGGAGATTTAAAAATAGCTGTTGATTTACCACAAAACCAACTACTCACTCTCCAGTTAAGTCACACAACAAAGGAAGCCAAGAGAATAAAGAAAATGTGGCCTAACGCCAAGTAATCAACAAGCAAACTCATTTGGATGAGAATAAATAAATCATCCAAATAAAAGTTAAGCCTTTATATCCTCAATACAGTCTGCAGGCTGTAATAGGCTGTAATTTCATGAGTGAAATTTGAATTTTTTTTTACTGCCCCTTTAAATACACACTATTGCTTCCCATACTGAATATTCCACAGTTTCACTCCTCAGCTCAGAAACAAACACCAGTCTCACTGCTGCCTGAGCACGCTAACAGCTAACTACACCAACTCCTACCTAGCCACTAACCTAACAAAGCAGAATGCTATCTTGAAACAGTTTATATACACACAAAAACGCCAATATGTTATCAAAAGCACAATAAACAATGAGAAACTGCTCATGGTACAAGAAAACGCTTGACTTACTGTAATGAGTGGTAGTTCCTTGACTCAAAGATGAACAAAATCAAAATTAGTCCTGTGATGAGTGAAGTTGAAGATTATCTCAGCAAAAAGCCTTGGAAGGGATTTCTCTCAGCAAAATGCCTCGAAGACTGTTTATCTCGCTCTGCGATTCCCAGTAGAAACCTACTACGAACTTCACAGTTTGGTCAAAACAGACCAAAGGAGCAATGAACTCAGGATTAAATAGAAATGGGGGTGAACTCTCCCAACCAATCACAGCGCAGTGGGAGGAAACAAATAGCTGGCTAAGCCCCGCCCCCCACCAAGCCCACCAAAGCCCCACCCCCAGTTACTGTTGCTAGTATTGCCGCCTTGGATACATTGTTGTTTGAATGTAGACCAGATATCAGAACTCAGTGTGTACCTTGTGTTTTCACTGCCTTGTTTTTCCTTTTCTTTTAAAAAAAAATGTTAACATTTAACTCTGTAAGACCCACTATTGCAGAATTACAACCGTTTTTGGTGATCCCCCAAAAACCTCTACTTTTATTTTTGGGTTCAACCACATTAAAGCAGTACTAAAGAACTTTCAGTTTTGGTTGAGTTTAGAGATGACAGTGGCCCAAGGCAGTATATCTCCATTTTATATATACTATAATAAAATATATATAATAATATAATAATAATAATATTATATATATATATATATATATTATATTTATATATATATATATATATAGTATATTTTTATATATATATATATATATATATATATATATATATATATATATATATATATATTGTATTGACTTTATCTCATACAACTACATAAAATGCTTTGAATATTTTTGTTGTGAGTTTATTACGGTAGGGGCCTATCTATAACAAACATATGTAGTTATTATGGCAAATATGAACTATATTTAATTTACAGCTTGTTTTATCATTGTAGAACTATTACAACATTGAATGTGACCAGTAGTCAAAACAACCCGGTTTTTAAAAGGAACTTCAATCAAAATGTTCACAATATAACTTTAAACTACACAACATTTAGAAAATATGTAGTGATAAATTGTGAAAATATCCGTAGAACACTAAGAAAAATGAACTAGCAAGAGTCTCAAGCGTTGCGTTACAGTTATTACAAGTTTAAAATAATTATTCTAAAATATCTTGAAAGATCGAGGAGCAATGTCCTCCTTTGCATGATGATTTTGAAAAATAATCCAAAATATAGTGAATTTTCCCAAGGAAATGTTAAATATCAAATCAGTCATGATTACAATGTATGATGAAGTCACTTAGAAAAGAAAAATAAGTACCCATGTTCATTGTTTATAACATAGCTTTCACAACACACCATATGACAATTTTAGGAAGTAATACAGAAAATTGATGGAATACATGCTTATTGTGATGTATAGTTGTCACGATACCAAAATAAATAACCATGGTACTATACCAGACAAAGTATCACGGTTCTGGATAATATCACGATACTGCAACCTTTTATTATTATTATTACAAGTTATAAATACTTTTTAATTAATTATAATGTTGTTTGGTGCATGATAAACATAATACTGGTAAAGTATGAATTAGACTGAAACATATATTTTTAAATAAGAAATAAAAAGTTAGAATTTATATGGTTGAAAATAAATAACCATTCAGTCTCTTGCACATTAATTTATGTTTAACAAATATAAATAATCAACTTAGATTTTTTTAAAAGACAGTGGATTTGTTTTTATCCTATTTGACAATAATGCTTATTCTCCAACATAATAAACCAGGACAAAATACAATGAACAGGAACTGATTCTCTGTGAAAACTATATTTTTATGCATTTTCTAGGTGCTTTATACTTGGACATCCTTTAACTCTTTATTCCTCAGCCAGTACACGAAGCATATAGCCTGATATTAGCCAATGAGAAAATAAACAGAGCTAAATTAATTAAGTGCCACTGATGACGACGACGCAACAGAACCGCCGCTCGCGCCCGGTGCTTCTGCCGTGGTGAGTGTGTTGTCTCGTGTTTGTGACTGTAAGCCGTGCACATCTGGGCGAGACAGAACTTTAGCTCGTTGTTTGTTTAGAAGCGAATTTCTATAGAAGCAGAGCTGTCTCCTGTCGTCATGTCATATCCCCGGACATCACCAGTAACAGGGAAACAGCCAATCATTCAGCAGCTGTGTAGTTAGGTTGCAGTGGGTGCATGTGGGTTTTGTTTAAAAGGGACTAGCATGCAGTGAGAAGCCGAGAGGAGAGGAGAGGCGGCCGCTATGTAGCGGAAACTGGCACCGTAGTAGTAATCCACAGTTGTACCGTCATGTAGAATTTCTAGTATAATAGGAACCGTTACAGAAAGAAAATCATTGTCGAGCCCGTCCAAAAAATTAAAAATATTAAATCAGACTAAACAATTTTTTTTATGGAAAAGCAATACTTTCATTCTGTACCCCTCAAAATGCTCCATGGTTGTATTATTTTTGAAAAAATATTGCTTTTAATAAATATTCAATTCACCCTTTAATTCAAACTGAATTTTCTTTTTTTTTTATGTAAAAGCAATACTTTCATTCTGTACCCCTCAAAACGCCCCGTTAATGTTTTTTTTTTTTTAAATGTAGCTTCCAATAGATATTCTACATATTCACCCTTTAATATTCATAACAACATAAAAATATAAATTCCAGGGATGATATTTGAAGTTTTTCTTTAAAATAACTTTTCTGTTTCTGAATTTTGACAACTGCTGCCTGGCTGCTGACTCCCTACGTCTATTTCAGAAGCCACACAAGGTCTCCATTCAAGAAAATTAGCTCACTTAGGTAGGAGACGGGTCTTGGTACTAGAGGGTGCGGGTTCAAGCCCCAGCAAGGATGATGCTCATAAAACATCAAAATGCCTCATTTTCTCAACTAATAACACAAGACAATAGGTCTGATGGTGGTAATACAACATCTATCTTAAGGGCAAAACTACAATAATCAAAAATACATTCAACACAGATCAACCATATGTATTACAGCTTTGCAACTTTCTCTTTAAAATTGCCACATTTTTTTCTGAATGTATTGACTACTTGCAGGATAGAAGAACCATTTCACCAAGGATAACAAAACATGTTGCTGAAAAAGACTCACAGCTATAACTTTGAAGGCAAAATCATTTTGCACTGTCTTTCTTTTTTTTTTTTTTTTGTACATGGGGAGGGGTTCAAAAATGTAGTTCAAATAGATGTCTATGATACATATCTTGTACTGAACAGACATAAAGTTACTTTTTGGCTCACACACTCAAAACAAAGTGGATATGGTGAACCACACTGTGAACACTAAATGACCTGTACCAACAGAATGAGATCATGTATATAGCTGGCATGATAATAATGAAAGCAAAAAACACCTCCTGTGCAAACAAACTCTGTTGCCAAAACAGACCAACTGTTTGATAAATTTTCTACGTTCACATTTCGCCTGTAACGCACATAGGAAACTTGTAACTGAATAACATATTGACTTGTGGCTCTAAAATAGATATTAGCCTATTCCCCTTGAACCATTTCATTCAGAACATAATTGTCATCGTCCTGTAATTCCTCTGTTGTATTTCTTTAGCCTACTTGTACACACAGGAAATTGCATATTTCACATTGACACTGTCTGATTCACTCAAATATTAACATCTGTGATGAGGGGCCAAATGTGAACACAACAGCCCACCTCCCATTACTTCCCCCTGGTGGACAAAACATAAACTTGTCATAACTCCAGCATACATTGTCCCATTTGCTCTAAAATTCACATGTGTGATGAGGGAACAAACCTCAGCGCACCTGCGCACATCATGTTAACTCCCCCTGCTGGATGAACCATCACATTGTCATAACTACTTCATGCTTTCTCCAATTTAATTCAAACTTCTCGTGATTAATGGGAGACCACCCCTTAACTGACCTGCCCACATCTGCTTGCAGACAGTGAGGTCAAACAGCGCCCCGGGGGTAGCGGGGACCAAGGGGCGTGGGAGCGGGACGCCGAGTGGCGTGGAGCGAGGGCCCGTCATAGCCGCTTGCGGCTTTAATTAGGGCCCGAGCGGCGACTGCAAGTCGCCCAGCGAAGCCCTATTGTTTCTGCTATGTTTATTATTATTATTATTATATTCTCCCTAAAATCGCCTTTTTGGGGGCTTTAACATGCCCCAAAACGCGTAAATTTTGGCATGCACATCAGGCCTCGCGAAAATTTTGATATTTTGAAGTCGTTAGAAATGGGCGTGGCCAAATGCCTCTATAGCGCCCCCTTTAAATTTTAAAAAACCCCTCCCCATAGGGGTTTTTTTGGAGTTGGAACATGAAAATCGGTACACATGTGTAAGTTGCCAAGACGGACAAAAAAGCCTCTTAATGACATGGTGAAATCACAACAGGAAGTCGGCCATTTTGATTTGAACTTTTGACCTGTTTGATCTAACTTCTCCTACAGATTTTGTCCGATTGACTTCAAATTGGCTAGAGACCACCGAGATGCCACTCTGATCAAAAGTTGTGCTCCGCAGGTCTCTAGGTCAAAGGGCGTGGCTTCTGGGGCCTTGAGGATTTTGGCGACTTTTCGTTTCCTCGCCATTTCACCTTCGAACAGCTCTCACGTCCACATACTTTATCTGATCAGCTTCAAACTTGCTGGACATAATGTTGGCTCCGCCCTGAACGTCCCCATATATTAATTTCCTACGTCACTCATAGCGCCCCCCGGTGGTAACAGGAAGTGGCCAGGTTTTACCTTAACGTGTACTGATGCCACATAGTTGACCCCATCAACTTCATTCCACTTCTAAA
Organism: Trachurus japonicus; assembly: GCF_045865225.1. NCBI lineage: Eukaryota > Metazoa > Chordata > Actinopteri > Carangiformes > Carangidae > Trachurus > Trachurus japonicus. Next base: position 6,083,852 of record NC_140920.1, on the reverse strand, counting down.
ACATGCAGACTAAGGTGGTGAAGCTACATCATGAACGCTGTGAAGCTACGAGTAATGGCGTCCGTGTGGCGACGCGGCCACCATTCCTCGCCATGAAAATACGTTTGGCTTTTTGATGGATTTAATTAACTCGTATCAACATGAAAATTGGTACACAGGTCCAGGGTCACGACCTCAACGTCTACATATGCTCGTAGGTGATCTCACTCATGTTGCCCCCTAGTGGAAACAGGAAGTGGCATATTTTACATCAACATTGTCCGATTTCCACGAAACTTCACATGTGTGATGAGGGACTGACCCTGAACACACCTGCACGCATCCCATTACTGCCCCCTAGTGGACGAACCATTAACTGCTCATAACTCCCTCATGCTTTGTCCGATTCACTCCAAACTTCACATGAGTGATGAGGGGCCGCCCCTGAACGCACCCACCCACAACTGCTTAGCGCCACCTGGTGGATGAACGAAACATTGCAGCCCAGGCATGCCTCAGGCCCCGCGGTCGCATGGGTGAGCGAGGGCCCGTCATCGCCGCTTGCGGCTTTAATTATTATTAGGGCCCGAGCCTGTGTCAACGACCCAGGGAGGTCCCTATTGTTATTCGACATCCACATAAATCGACGTGCCAGCCGACGAGTAACAACAAGTAAGCAAGCAAGTAACCAAGTACTGCATAGACCTGGCGCAAAATATCCCAGATATTGTAATGTTTATTATTATTATTATTATGCTTCTCCGCGTTTGAACGCGATTTCGACCCCTTTGCCATGCTCGAAAACTCACCAAATTTTAGTCGCAGGGGGGGAAGCCCGAAAATTGCGATTCTGTGGTGGTCTCGCATGTGGGCGTGGCCAAATGGCACCACAGCGCCCCCTAGACCGCGCATAGGAAATGAGGGTCTGCGACACCGATTTGTCCGAAACTTTGTAAACATATTCATCAACCCGAGATCTTCAAAAAATTTCATAAAATGACATACCCTAAAACCAACAGGAAGTCGGCCATTTTGCTTCAAAGTTTGTAAACGCAAAACGAACTCCTCCGAGGGGTTACGCCCGATCGGCTCCAAATTGGGTCCAGAACATCGTCAGACCTAGCTGAGCTTATCTTGTGCTCCGCAAGTCTGTAGCTCAAAGCGCTTGGCCTCTGGCGTGCCCCGAAGTTTGGCGACTGTTTCGGTGCTCGCCATGTAAATACGAACGGCTCTCATGCCCTCATACTTGATCGTAGACGCTTCAAACTTGGTGCAAAAATCTATGGCGAGACCCTGAACGATCCGACATATTATTTGCGTACGTCGCTCATAGCGCCCCCCGGTGGTAACAGGAAACGTACAAAAATTCGTTAAAAATACGTAGTTGACCAAATCGACTTCGTTACACTTCTAGTACATGCAGACCCGGATGGTGAAGCTACATCATGAACGCTTTGACCCTACGAGCAACGGCGTCCGTGTGCCGCCGCGGCGAAAGTGTATCACCCCAATTTAAATTTCGTTTGCCTTTCACTCGCACATACTTCGTCGTAGCCACTTGAAATTCAAAGGACATGACGTTGGCTCCTCCCTGAACGTTTTGATGTATCGACTTCCTGCCTGGCTCATAGCGCCCCCGGTGGTAACAGGAAGTACGCAAAAATTCATTAAAAATCCATACTTCACCCGATCAACTTCATTCCACTTCTAATACATGCAGAACCAGTTGCTGAAGCTACATTATGAACGCTGTGAAGATACGACGAACGGCGTCCGTGTGCCGCCGCGGCGACTGACGATTTTTTATCGTACAATTACGTTTGCCTTTTTCGTGGCTTTAACGAAGTCGTGTCCTCACGAAATTTCATCCACGGGTCAAGAATGGCGAGCTCTTTCAGGGGATAGAGTCGTTTCCCATGGGCGTGGCTAAATGCCTCAATAGCGCCCCCTAGAAGTTTTTCCGAATTTCTGCATAGACAAATTTCGCTTACTTTGTCGTACACATACGAAACTCGACACACACGTGTATCATACCCAAACATACAAAAAATTGAATTGGAGCCACGCCCTAAACCTAACAGGAAGTCGGCCATTTTGGTTAGCATTTCTTTGACGCAAAACGAACTCCTCCGAGGGAGTTCACCCGATTGACTTCAAATTGGGCACGGAACATCTCCAGACTGAGCTGATTACGGCTTGTGCTCCGCAGGTGTGTAGGTCAAAGGGGCGTGGCTGCTAGGGCACGGCCAAGTTGCCGAATTCAGCTAAGAAGTTTGCAATGCTAGCACGCCCACAGATTTGATCGCAGCAGCTTCAAACTTGGTGCACATGATGATGGCGGGACCCTGAACGATGCGACATATTATTTTACTACGTCACTCATAGCGCCCCCCGGTGGTAACAGGAAGTGCGCTAAAATTAATTAAAAATACATAGTTGCCCCCATCAACTTCATTCCACTTCTAAAACATGCCGAACAAGTTGGTGAAGGTATTTCGTGAACGCTATGACGCTACGGCTAATGGCCCCCTTGTGGCGGCGACAGGAATAGCGCTCCACCGTGAACTGCCACCTCCCACGGATTTTGCCCGATTGACTTCATATTCGCTACAGATCATCAGGAGACCGAGCTGGTCAAACACTATTAAAAGCTTTTCTCTACGTGAAACGGCGTGGCTGCTAGGGGGCGACAAAGTTGGTCAACTGCTCATTTAGTCGCCATGCTATTACGTTTGCCTTCCACGCCCACATACTTGGTCGTAGTCACTTCAAAATTTCAGTACATGATCAGGGGCCCGCCCTCTAAGCCTCCATTTGATCGTACGCTAGCTCGCTCAATACGCCCCCTTGTGGACACAGGAAATGTCGCGTTTTGCATCGACATTGTCCGATCGGCTCGAAACTTCACATGTGTGATGAGGTCACGACCCCGTACGCAACGGCCCACATCCCGTTACCGCCCCCTGGTGGACGAACCGTAAACCTGCCGTAACTCCATCGTACGTTGTCCGTTTTGCTCGAAACGTCACGTGTTCGACGAGGGGACCGCCCTCGACGCAGCCGCCCGCGTCCGGTTGCGCGCGGGGGTTTTCGAAGAGCGGCCCGGGGGTAGCGGGGACGCCGAGTGGCGTGGAGCGAGGGCCCGTCATAGCCGCTTGCGGCTTTAATTATTATTATTATTCCCCGAGTTCGAACGCGATTTCGACCCCTTTCCCAAGCCGGGAAACGGATGAAATTTTACACGCAGGGGGGGAAGCCCAAAAATTGCGATTCTGTGGTGGTCTCGCATGTGGGCGTGGCCAAATGGCACCACAGCGCCCCCTAGACCGCGCATAGGAAATGGCAGTCTGCGACACCGATTTGTCCGAAACTTGGTAAACATATTCATCAACCCAAGATCTTCAAAAAATCTCATTACGGACATACCCGACAACCAACAGGAAGTCGGCCATTTTGCTTCAAAGTTGGTTTATGCAAAACGAACTCCTCCGAGGGGTTACGCCCGATCGGCTCCAAATTGGGTCCAGAACATCGTCAGACCTAGCTGAGCTTATCTTGTGCTCCGCAGGTCTGTAGCTCAAAGCGGTTGGCCTCTGGCGTGCCCCGAAGTTTGGCGACTGTTTCGGTGCTCGCCATGTAAATACGAACGGCTCTCATGCCCTCATACTTGATCGTAGACGCTTCAAACTTGGTGCAAAAATCTATGGAGAGACCCTGAACGATCCGACATATTATTTGCGTACGTCGCTCATAGCGCCCCCCGGTGGTAACAGGAAACGTACAAAAATTCGTTAAAAATACGTAGTTGACCAAATCGACTTCGTTACACTTCTAGTACATGCAGACCCGGATGGTGAAGCTACATCATGAACGCTTTGACCCTACGAGCAACGGCGTCCATGTGCCGCCGCGGCGAAAGTGTATCATCCCAATTTAAATTTCGTTTGCCTTTCACGCGCACATACTTCGTCGTAGCCACTTGAAATTCAAAGGACATGACGATGGCTCCTCCCTGAACGTTTTGATGTATCGACTTCCTGCCTGGCTCATAGCGCCCCCCGGTGGTAACAGGAAGTACGCAAAAATTCATTAAAAATCCATACTTCACCCGATCAACTTCATTCCACTTCTAATACATGCAGAACCAGTTGCTGAAGCTACATTATGAACGCTGTGAAGATACGACGAACGGCGTCCGTGTGCCGCCGCGGCGACTGACGATTTTTTATCGTACAATTACGTTTGCCTTTTTCGTGGCTTTAACGAAGTCGTGTCCTCACGAAATTTCATCCACAGGTCAAGAATGGCGAGCTCTTTCAGCGGATAGAGTCGTTTCCCATGGGCGTGGCTAAATGCCTCAATAGCGCCCCCTTGAAGTTTTTCCGAAATTCTCCATAGACAAATTTCGCTTACTTTGTCGTACACATACGAAACTCGACACACACGTGTATCATACCCAAACATACCAAAAATTGAATTGGAGCCACGCCCTAAACCCAACAGGAAGTCGGCCATTTTGGTTAGCATTTCTTTGACGCAAAACGAACTCCTCCGAGGGAGTTCGCCCGATTGACTTCAAATTGGGCACGGAACATCTCCAGACTGAGCTGATTACGGCTTGTGCTCCGCAGGTGTGTAGGTCAAAGGGCGTGGCTACTAGGGCACGGCCAAGTTCCCGAATTCAGCTAAAAAGGTTTAAATGCTATCACGCCCACAGATTTGATCGCAGCAGCTTCAAACTTGGTGCACATGATGATGGCGTGACCCTGAACGATCCGACATATTATTTTCCTACGTCACTCATAGCGCCCCCCGGTGGTAACAGGAAGTGCGCTAAAATTCATTAAAAATACATAGTTGCCCCCATCAACTTCATTCCACTTCTAAAACATGCCGAACAAGTTGGTGAAGGTATTTCGTGAACGCTATGACGCTACGGCTAATGGCCCCCTTGTGGCGGCGACAGGAATAGCGCTCCATCGTGAACTGCCACCTCCCACGGATTTTGCCCGATTGACTTCAAATTCGCTACAGATCATCAGGAGACCGAGCTGGTCAAACACTATTAAAAGCTTTTCTCTACGTGAAACGGCGTGGCTGCTAGGGGGCGACAAAGTTGGTCAACTGCTCGTTTAGTCGCCATGCTATTACGTTTGCCTTCCACGCCCACATACTTGGTCGTAGTCACTTCAAAATTTCAGTACATGATCAGGGGCCCGCCCTCTACGCCTCCATTTGATCGTACGCTAGCTCGCTCAATACGCCCCCTTGTGGACACAGGAAATGTCGCGTTTTGCATCGACATTGTCCGATCAGCTCGAAACTTCACATGTGTGTTGAGGTCACGACCCCGTACGCAACGGCCCACATCCCGTTACCGCCCCCTGGTGGACGAACCGTAAACCTGACGTAACTCCATCGTAAGTCGTCCGTTTTGCTCGAAACGTCACGTGTTCGACGAGGGGACCGCCCTCGACGCAGCCGCCCACGTCCGGTTGCACGCGGGGGTTTTCGAAGAGCGGCCCGGGGGTAGCGGGGACGCCGAGTGGCGTGGAGCGAGGGCCCGTCATAGCCGCTTGCGGCTTTAATTAGGGCCCGAGCCTGTGTCAACGACCCAGGGAGGTCCCTATTGTTATTCGACATCCACATTAGTCGACGTGCCAGCCGACGAGTAACAACAAGTAAGCAAGCAAGTAATCAAGTACTCCACTGACCTGGCGCAAAATTCCCCGAAATGCAAATGTTTATTATTATTATTATTATTATTATTATTCCGCGAGTTCGAACAAGATTTCGACCCCTTTCCCAAGCCGAGAAACGGATGAAATTTTACACGCAGGGGGGGAAGCCAAAAAATTGCGATTCTGTGGTGGTCTCGCATGTGGGCGTGGCCAAATGGCACCACAGCGCCCCCTAGACCGCGCATAGGAAATGGCAGTCTGCGACACCGATTTGTCCGAAACTTGGTAAACATATTCATCAACCCAAGATCTTCAAAAAATCTCATTACGGACATACCCGACAACCAACAGGAAGTCGGCCATTTTGCTTCAAAGTTGGTTTACGCAAAACAAACTCCTCCGAGGGGTTACGCCCGATCGGCTCCAAATTGGGTTCAGAACATCGTCAGACCTAGCTGAGCTTATCTTGTGCTCCGCAGATCTGTAGCTCAAAGGGGTTGGCCTCTGGCGTGCCCCGAAGTTTGGCGACTGTTTCGGTGCTCGCCATGAAAATACGAACGGCTCTCATGCCCACATACTTGATTGTAGACGCTTCAAACTTGGTGCAAAAATCTATGGCGCGACCCTGAACGATCCGACATATTATTTGCCGACGTCGCTCATAGCGCCCCCCGGTGGTAACAGGAAACGTACAAAAATTCGTTAAAAATACGTAGTTGACCAAATCGACTTCGTTACACTTCTAGTACATGCAGACCCGGATGGTGAAGCTACATCATGAACGCTTTGACCCTACGAGCAACGGCGTCCGTGTGCCGCCGCGGCGAAAGTGTATCATCCCAATTTAAATTTCGTTTGCCTGTCACACGCACATACTTCGTCGTAGCCACTTGAAATTCAAAGGACATGACGATGGCTCCTCCCTGAACGTTTTGATGTATCGACTTCCTGCCTGGCTCATAGCGCCCCCCGGTGGTAACAGGAAGTACGCAAAAATTCGTTAAAAATCCATACTTCACCCGATCAACTTCATTCCACTTCTAATACATGCAGAACCAGTTGCTGAAGCTACATTATGAACGCTGTGAAGATACGACGAACGGCGTCCGTGTGCCGCCGCGGCGACTGGCGATTTTTTATCGTACAATTACGTTTGCCTTTTTCGTGGCTTTAACGAAGTCGTGTCCTCACGAAATTTCATCCACAGGTCAAGAATGGCGAGCTCTTTCAGGGGATAGAGTCGTTTCCCATGGGCGTGGCTAAATGCCTCAATAGCGCCCCCTAGAAGTTTTTCCGAATTTCTCCATAGACAAATTTCGCTTACTTTGTCGTACACATACGAAACTCGACACACACGTGTATCATACCCAAACATACAAAAAATTGAATTGGAGCCACGCCCTAAACCCAACAGGAAATCGGCCATTTTGGTTAGCATTTCTTTGACGCAAAACGAACTCCTCCGAGGGAGTTCGCCCGATTGACTTCAAATTGGGCACGGAACATCTCCAGACTGAGCTGATTACGGCTTGTGCTCCGCGGGTGTGTAGGTCAAAGGGCGTGGCTACTAGGGCACGGCCAAGTTCCCGAATTCAGCTAAAAAGGTTTAAATGCTATCACGCCCACAGATTTGATCGCAGCTGCTTCAAACTTGGTGCACATGATGAGGGCGTGACCCTGAACGATCCGACATATTATTTTCCTACGTCACTCATAGCGCCCCCCGGTGGTAACAGGAAGTGCGCTAAAATTAATTAAAAATACATAGTTGCCCCCATCAACTTCATTCCACTTCTAAAACATGCCGAACAAGTTGGTGAAGGTATTTCGTGAACGCTATGACGCTACGGCTAATGGCCCCCTTGTGGCGGCGACAGGAATAGCGCTCCATCGTGAACTGCCACCTCCCACGGATTTTGCCCGATTGACTTCATATTCGCTACAGATCATCAGGAGACCGAGCTGGTCAAACACTATTAAAAGCTTTTCTCTACGTCAAACGGCGTGGCCGCTAGGGGGCGACAAAGTTGGTCAACTGCTCGTTTAGTCGCCATGCTATTACGTTTGCCTTCCACGCCCACATACTTGGTCGTAGTCACTTCAAAATTTCAGTACATGATCAGGGGCCCGCCCTCTACGCCTCCATTTGATCGTACGCTAGCTCGCTCAAGACGCCCCCTTGTGGACACAGGAAATGTCGCGTTTTGCATCGACATTGTCCGATCGGCTCGAAACTTCACATGTGTGATGAGGTCACGACCCCGTACGCAACGGCCCACATCCCGTTACCGCCCCCTGGTGGACGAACCGTAAACCTGCCGTAACTCCATCGTACGTTGTCTGTTTTGCTCGAAACGTCACGTGTTCGACGAGGGGACCGCCCTCGACGCAGCCGCCCGCGTCCGGTTGCGCGCGGGGGTTTTCGAAGAGCGGCCCGGGGGTAGCGGGGACGCCGAGTGGCGTGGAGCGAGGGCCCGTCATAGCCGCTTGCGGCTTTAATTATTATTATTATTCTTCCGCGCGTTTGAACGCGATTTCGACCCCTTTCCCAAGCCGAGAAACGGATGAAACTTTCGACGCAGGGGGGGAAGCCCGAAAATTGCGATTCAGTGGTGGTCTCGCATGTGGGCGTGGCCAAATGGCACCACAGCGCCCCCTAGACCGCGCATAGGGAATGAGGGTCTGCGACACCGATTTGTCCGAAACTTGGTAAACATATTCATCAACCCGAGATCTTCAAAAAATTTCATAAAATGACATACCCTAAAACCAACAGGAAGTCGGCCATTTTGCTTCAAAGTTGGTTTACGCAAAACGAACTCCTCCGAGGGGTTACGCCCGATCGGCTCCAAATTGGGTCCAGAACATCGCCAGACCTAGCTGAGCTTATCTTGTGCTCCGCAGGTCTGTAGCTCAAAGCGCTTGGCCTCTGGCATGCCCCGAAGTTTGGCGACTGTTTCGGTGCTCGCCATGTAAATACGAACGGCTCTCATGCCCTCATACTTGATCGTAGACGCTTCAAACTTGGTGCAAAAATCTATGGAGAGACCCTGAACGATCCGACATATTATTTGCGTACGTCACTCATAGCGCCCCCCGGTGGTAACAGGAAACGTACAAAAATTCGTTAAAAATACGTAGTTGACCAAATCGACTTCGTTACACTTCTAGTACATGCAGACCCGGATGGTGAAGCTACATCATGAACGCTTTGACCCTACGAGCAACGGCGTCCGTGTGCCGCCGCGGCGAAAGTGTATCATCCCAATTTAAATTTCGTTTGCCTTTCACGCGCACATACTTCGTCGTAGCCACTTGAAATTCAAAGGACATGACGATGGCTCCTCCCTGAACGTTTTGATGTATCGACTTCCTGCCTGGCTCATAGCGCCCCCCGGTGGTAACAGGAAGTACGCAAAAATTCATTAAAAATCCATACTTCACCCGATCAACTTCATTCCACTTCTAATACATGCAGAACCAGTTGCTGAAGCTACATTATGAACGCTGTGAAGATACGACGAACGGCGTCCGTGTGCCGCCGCGGCGACTGACGATTTTTTATCGTACAATTACGTTTGCCTTTTTCGTGGCTTTAACGAAGTCGTGTCCTCACGAAATTTCATCCACGGGTCAAGAATGGCGAGCTCTTTCAGGGGATAGAGTCGTTTCCCATGGGCGTGGCTAAATGCCTCAATAGCGCCCCCTAGAAGTTTTTCCGAATTTCTCCATAGACAAATTTCGCTTACTTTGTCGTACACATACGAAACTCGACACACACGTGTATCATACCCAAACATACAAAAAATTGAATTGGAGCCACGCCCTAAACCTAACAGGAAGTCGGCCATTTTGGTTAGCATTTCTTTGACGCAAAACGAACTCCTCCGAGGGAGTTCGCCCGATTGACTTCAAATTGGGCACGGAACATCTCCAGACTGAGCTGATTACGGCTTGTGCTCCGCAGGTGTGTAGGTCAAAGGGCGTGGCTGCTAGGGCACGGCCAAGTTGCCGAATTCAGCTAAGAAGTTTGCAATGCTAGCACGCCCACAGATTTGATCGCAGCAGCTTCAAACTTGGTGCACATGATGATGGCGTGACCCTGAACGATCCGACATATTATTTTCCTACGTCACTCATAGCGCCCCCCGGTGGTAACAGGAAGTGCGCTAAAATTCATTAAAAATACATAGTTGACCCCATCAACTTCATTCCACTTCTAAAACATGCCGAACAAGTTGGTGAAGGTATTTCGTGAACGCTATGACGCTACGGCTAATGGCCCCCTTGTGGCGGCGACAGGAATAGCGCTCCATCGTGAACTGCCACCTCCCACGGATTTTGCCCGATTGACTTCATATTCGCTACAGATCATCAGGAGACCGAGCTGGTCAAACACTATTAAAAGCTTTTCTCTACGTGAAACGGCGTGGCCGCTAGGGGGCGACAAAGTTGGCCAACTGCTCGTTTAGTCGCCATGCTATTACGTTTGCCTTCCACGCCCACATACTTGATCGTAGTCACTTCAAAATTTCAGTACATGATCAGGGGCCGGCCCTCTACGCCTCCATTTGATCGTACGCTAGCTCGCTCAATACGCCCCCTTGTGGACACAGGAAATGTCGCGTTTTGCATCGACATTGTCCGATCGGCTCGAAACTTCACATGTGTGATGAGGTCACGACCCCGAACGCTACGGCCCACATCCCGTTACCGCCCCCTGGTGGACGAACCGTAAACCTGCCGTAACTCCATCGTACGTCGTCCGATTTGCTCGAAACTTCACGTGTTCGACGAGGGGACCGCCCTCGACGCAGCCGCCCGCGTCCGGTTGCGCGCGGGGGTTTTCGAAGAGCGGCCCGGGGGTAGCGGGGACGCCGAGTGGCGTGGAGCGAGGGCCCGTCATAGCCGCTTGCGGCTTTAATTAGGGCCCGAGCGGCGACTGCAAGTCGCCCAGCGAAAGCCCTATTGAAATCGCGCTGTTTATTATTATTATTATTATTATTCCCACACCCTTAAAACGCCATTTTGACCCCTTTCCCAAAGGCGAAAATGCGTCTACTTTTGCATGGGTGTCCGGCCGGATCCGAAAAACGATATTTTTGAGTGGTCGCACATGGTCGACGCGAAATGGCTAAATAGCGCCCCCTACAATTTTGCCAAAAACCCATAGGGAAAAAAATGACGTTAACGAAAGCGGACCAAAATCGGCACACATATTTATCAATGCGAGATGAACAAAAAATCCTCCTATAGTGAAGCCCGAAACCCAACAGGAAGTCGGCCATTTTGGTTCAAAGTTCGTTTACGCAAAACGAACTCGTCCGAGGGGTTACGCCCGATCGGCTCCAAATTGGGTTCAGAACATCGTCAGACCTAGCTGAGCTTATCTTGTGCTCCGCAGGTCTGTAGCTCAAAGCGCTTGGCCTCTGGCGTGCCCCGAAGTTTGGCGACTGTTTCGGTGCTCGCCATGTAAATACGAACGGCTCTCATGCCCACATACTTGATCGTAGACGCTTCAAACTTGGTGCAAAAATCTATGGCGAGACCCTGAACGATCCGACATATTATTTGCCTACGTCGCTCATAGCGCCCCCCGGTGGTAACAGGAAACGTACAAAAATTCGTTAAAAATACGTAGTTCACTAAATCGACTTTGTTCCACTTCTAGTACATGCTGAACCAGTTGCTGAAGCTACATTATGAACGCTTTGAAGATACGACGAACGGCGTCCGTGTGCCGCCGCGGCGACTGACGATTTTTGGTCGTAAAATTACGTTTGCCTATTACGCGCACATACTTCGTCGTAGCCACTTGAAATTCAAAGGACATGACGTTGGCTCCGCCCTGAACGTTTTGATGTATCGACTTCCTGCCTGGCTCATAGCGCCCCCCGGTGGTAACAGGAAGTACGCAAAAATTCATTAAAAATCTATACTTCACCCGATCAACTTCATTCCACTTCTAATACATGCAGAACCAGTTGCTGAAGCTACATTATGAACGCTGTGAAGATACGATGAACGGCGTCCGTGTGCCGCCGCGGCGACTGACGATTTTTTATCGTACAATTACGTTTGCCTTTTTCGTGGCTTTAACGAAGTCGTGTCCTCACGAAATTTCATACACGGGTCAAGAATGGCGAGCTCTTTCAGCAGATAGAGTCGTTTTCTATGGGCGTGGCTAAATGCCTCAATAGCGCCCCCTTGAAGTTTTTCCGAAATTCTTCATAGACAAATTTCGCTTACTTTGTCGAACACATACAAAACTCGACACACACGTGTATCATACCCAAACATACAAAAAATTGAATTGGAGCCACGCCCTAAACCCAACAGGAAGTCGGCCATTTTGGTGTAGATTTTTCCCGCCTAAAATTAACTCCTCCCAGAGCGTTCGCCCGATCAAGTTCAAATTAGGTATACCACATCTCCAGACCTCGCTGAGCTTATCTTGTGCTCCGTGAGTCCGTAGGTCAAAGGGCGTGGCTGCCAGCGCTCAATTCACTTTGGCGTGCTCGCCATGTCCATACGAGTGGCTCTCACGCCCACATACTTCATCCAATCAACTTCAAACTTGCTGGACATGATGATGGCTCCGCCCTGAACGTCCCGATATATTAACTTCCCACGTAACTCATAGCGCCCCCCGGTGGTAACAGGAAGTGTACTAAAATTTGGAAAATGTACATTCTTTGCCCCATCAACTTCATTCCACTTCTAATACATGCAGAACCAGTTGGTGAAGCTCCATCATGAACGCTGTGAAGCTACGAGTAATGGCGTCCGTGTGGGGGCGCGGCGACAATTCCTCGCCATGACAATACGTTTGCCCTTTGGATGGCTTTATTGAACTCCTATCAACATGAAAATTGGTACACAGGTCCAGGGTCACAACCTCAACGTTTCTATGTACTCATAGGCGATCTCACTCATTCGCCCCCTAGTGGAAACAGGAAGTGGCATATTTTACATCAACATTGTCCGATTTCCACGAAACTTCACATGTGTGATGAGGGACTGACCCTGAACACACTTGCACGCATCCCATTACTGCCCCCTGGTGGACGAACCTTTAACTGCTCATAATTCCTTCATGCTTTGTCCGATTCACTCCAAACTTCACATGAGTGATGAGGGGCTGCCCCTGAACGCACCCACCCACAACTGCTTAGCGCCACCTGGTGGATGAACGAAGCATTGCAGCCCCGACATGCCTCAGGCCCCGCGGTGGCATGGGCGAGCGAGGGCCCGTCATCGCCGCTTGCGGCTTTAATTAGGGCCCGAGCCTGTGTCAACGACCCAGGGAGGTCCCTATTGTTATTCGACATCCACATTAATCAACGTGCAAGTCGACGAGTAACAACAAGTAAGCAAGCAAGTAACCAAGTACTGCATAGACCTGGCGCAAAATATCCCAGATATTGTAAAGTTTATTTGTTATTATTATTATTATTCCTCGTCAATTCGCCTCGATTTGACCCCTTTCCCAAGCCGAGAAACGGATGAAATTTGGGACACACGTCGGGCCTCACTTAAAAGAGATCTGATGCCATCGCCGTTTGTGGGCGGGGCAAATTGGCACCACAGCGCCCCCTAGAACTTTTTACCCCCGGCCATAGGAACCAAAAATTTTTTTTCCGGAGGCTAACGAAACTTGACACACTCATGTATCATACCCAGACATGAAAAAAATTTGTTTCGTGCGAAGCCCAAAAACCAACAGGAAGTCGGCCATTTTGGTTAGCATTTATTTTACGCAAAACAAACTCCTCCTAGGGATTACGCCCGATCGGCTCCAAATTGGGTAGAGAACCTCGTCAGACCTAGCTGAGCTTATCTTGTGCTCCGCAGGTCTGTAGCTCAAAGGGCTTGGCTGCTAGGGCACGGCCAAGTTCTGCGATGCAGCTAAAAAGTTTGCAATGCTATCACGCCCACAGATTTGATCGTAGACACTTCAAACTTGGTGCAAAAATCTATGGCGAGACCCTGAACGATCCGACATATTATTTGCGTACGTCGCTCATAGCGCCCCCCGGTGGTAACAGGAAACGTACAAAAATTCGTTAAAAATACGTAGTTGACCAAATCGACTTCGTTACACTTCTAGTACATGCAGACCCGGATGGTGAAGCTACATCATGAACGCTTTGACCCTACGAGCAACGGCGTCCGTGTGCCGCCGCGGCGAAAGTGTATCATCCCAATTTAAATTTCGTTTGCCTTTCACGCGCACATACTTCGTCGTAGCCACTTGAAATTCAAAGGACATGACGATGGCTCCTCCCTGAACGTTTTGATGTATCGACTTCCTGCCTGGCTCATAGCGCCCCCCGGTGGTAACAGGAAGTACGCAAAAATTCATTAAAAATCCATACTTCACCCGATCAACTTCATTCCACTTCTAATACATGCAGAACCAGTTGCTGAAGCTACATTATGAACGCTGTGAAGATACGACGAACGGCGTCCGTGTGCCGCCGCGGCGACTGACGATTTTTTATCGTACAATTACGTTTGCCTTTTTCGTGGCTTTAACGAAGTCGTGTCCTCACGAAATTTCATACACAGGTCAAGAATGGCGAGCTCTTTCAGCGGATAGAGTCGTTTCCCATGGGCGTGGCTAAATGCCTCAATAGCGCCCCCTTGAAGTTTTTCTGAAATTCTCCATAGACAAATTTCGCTTACTTTGTCGTACACATACGAAACTCGACACACACGTGTATCATACCCAAACATACAAAAAATTGAATTGGAGCCACGCCCTAAACCCAACAGGAAGTCGGCCATTTTGGTTAGCATTTCTTTGACGCAAAACGAACTCCTCCGAGGGAGTTCGCCCGATTGACTTCAAATTGGGCACGGAACATCTCCAGACTGAGCTGATTACGGCTTGTGCTCCGCAGGTGTGTAGGTCAAAGGGCGTGGCTACTAGGGCACGGCCAAGTTCCCGAATTCAGCTAAAAAGGTTTAAATGCTATCACGCCCACAGATTTGATCGCAGCAGCTTCAAACTTGGTGCACATGATGAGGGCGTGACCCTGAACGATCTGACATATTATTTTCCTACGTCACTCATAGCGCCCCCCGGTGGTAACAGGAAGTGCGCTAAAATTAATTAAAAATACATAGTTGCCCCCATCAACTTCATTCCACTTCTAAAACATGCCGAACAAGTTGGTGAAGGTATTTCGTGAACGCTATGACGCTACGGCTAATGGCCCCCTTGTGGCGGCGACAGGAATAGCGCTCCATCGTGAACTGCCACCTCCCACGGATTTTGCCCAATTGACTTCATATTCGCTACAGATCATCAGGAGACCGAGCTGGTCAAACACTATTAAAATCTTTTCTCTACGTGAAACGGCGTGGCTGCTAGGGGGCGACAAAGTTGGTCAACTGCTCGTTTAGTCGCCATGCTATTACGTTTGCCTTCCACGCCCACATACTTGGTCGTAGTCACTTCAAAATTTCAGTACATGATCAGAGGCCGGCCCTCTACGCCTCCATTTGATCGTACGCTAGCTCGCTCAAGACGCCCCCTTGTGGACACAGGAAATGTCGCGTTTTGCATCGACATTGTCCGATCGGCTCGAAACTTCACATGTGTGATGAGGTCACGACCCCGTACGCAACGGCCCACATCCCGTTACCGCCCCCTGGTGGACGAACCGTAAACCTGCCGTAACTCCATCGTACGTTGTCCGTTTTGCTCGAAACGTCACGTGTTCGACGAGGGGACCGCCCTCGACGCAGCCGCCCGCGTCCGGTTGCGCGCGGGGGTTTTCGAAGAGCGGCCCGGGGGTAGCGGGGACGCCGAGTGGCGTGGAGCGAGGGCCCGTCATAGCCGCTTGCGGCTTTAATTAGGGCCCGAGCGGCGACTGCAAGTCGCCCAGCGAAAGCCCTTTTGAAATCGCGCTGTTTATTATTATTATTATTATTATTATTATTATTCTTCTCCGACTTCATGCCCCAATTTCGCCCCTTTCCCCAACGCGAAAATGCTTCTACTTTTGCACGGACATCCGGCCGGATCCGAAATTCGATATTTTTGGGTGGTCGCACATGGTCGACGCGAAATGCCGAAATAGCGCCCCCTACAAACTTTCAAAATCCCCATAGGGAAGTCGGGTCACTTTGTCCGATGTCAATAAAATTTGGTACACATATGTATTATACCCAGATATGCAAAAAAGCCTCTTGACCTCATGACCTCAACCCAACAGGAAGTCGGCCATTTTGGTTTTGATTTTTCCCGCCTAAAACGAACTCCTCCCACAGCGTTCGCCCGATCAAGTTGAAATTAGGTACACCACATCTCCAGACCTAGCTGAGCTTATCTTGTGCGCCGTGAGTCCGTAGGTCAAAGGGCGTGGCTGCCAGCGCTCAATTAACTTTGGCGTGCTCGCCATGTAATACGATTGGCTCTCACGCCCACATACTTCATCCAATCAACTTCAAACTTGCTGGACATGACGATGGCTCCGCCCTGAACGTCCCAATATATTAACTTCCCACGTAACTCATAGCGCCCCCCGGTGGTAACAGGAAGTGAACTAAAATTCATTAAAAATACATAGTTCACCCCATCAACTTCATTCCACTTCTAAAACATGCAGAACCAGTTGGTGAAGCTACATTATGAAGACTGTGAAGCTACGAGTAATGGCGTCCCTGTGGGGGCGTGGCTACCATCAATTCCTCGCCATGAAAATACGTTTGGCTTTTTGATGGCTTTAATGAACTCGTATCATCATGAAAATTGATAGACAGGTCCAGGGTGGAGACCTCTTACATCTGATAGGAGTGTCGCTCATGTGGCCCCCTAGTGGAAACAGGAAGTGCCATTTTTTGCATCAACATTGTCCGATTTCCACGAAACTTCACATACGTGATGAGGGACTGACCCTGAACGCACCTGCATGCATACCATTACTGCCCCCTAGTGGACAAACTTTTAACTGCTCATAACTCCCTCATGATTTGTCCGATTTCCACGAAACTTCACATGTGTGATGAGGGACTGACCCTGAACACACCTGCATGCATCCCATTACTGCCCCCTAGTGGACGAACCTTTAACTGCTCATAACTCCCTCATGCTTTGTCCGATTTCCAAGAAACTTCACATGTGTGATGAGGGACTGACCCTGAACACACCTGCACGCATCCCATTACTGCCCCCTAGTGGACGAACCTTTAACTGCTCATAACTCCCTCATGCTTTGTCCGATTCACTCCAAACTTCACATGAGTGATGAGGGGCGGCCCCTGAACGCACCAGACCACATGCGGTGACTGCCCCCTGGTGGATGAACGAAACATTGCATTTTTGGCCTCCTTCCTGGTTATTTCTCCCTTTCTGCTCCGCGCCACGGCCCCGGCGTGCCTCAGGCCCCGCGGTGGCATGGGCGAGCGAGGGCCCGCCATCGCCGCTTGCGGCTTTAATTATTATTATTATTCCCCGCGTTCGAACACGATTTCGACCCCTTTCCCAAGCCGAGAAACGGATGAAATTTTACACGCAGGGGGGGATGCCCAAAAATTGCGATTCTGTGGTGGTCTCGCATGTGGGCGTGGCCAAATGGCACCACAGCGCCCCCTAGACCGCGCATAGGAAATGGCAGTCTGCGACACCGATTTGTCCGAAACTTGGTAAACATATTCATCAACCCAAGATCTTCAAAAAATCTCATTACGGACATACCCGACAACCAACAGGAAGTCGGCCATTTTGCTTCAAAGTTGGTTTACGCAAAACGAACTCCTCCTAGGGGTTACGCCCGATCGGCTCCAAATTGGGTTCAGAACATCGTCAGACCTAGCTGAGCTTATCTTGTGCTCCGCAGATCTGTAGCTCAAAGGGGTTGGCCTCTGGCGTGCCCCGAAGTTTGGCGACTGTTTCGGTGCTCGCCATGAAAATACGAACGGCTCTCATGCCCACATACTTGATCGTAGACGCTTCAAACTTGGTGCAAAAATCTATGGCGCGACCCTGAACGATCCGACATATTATTTGCCGACGTCGCTCATAGCGCCCCCCGGTGGTAACAGGAAACGTACAAAAATTCGTTAAAAATACGTAGTTGACCAAATCGACTTCGTTACACTTCTAGTACATGCAGACCCGGATGGTGAAGCTACATCATGAACGCTTTGACCCTACGAGCAACGGCGTCCGTGTGCCGCCGCGGCGAATGTGTATCATCCCAATTTAAATTACGTTTGCCTTTCACACGCACATACTTCGTCGTAGCCACTTGAAATTTTAAGGACATGACGATGGCTCCTCCCTGAACGTTTTGATGTATCGACTTCCTGCCTGGCTCATAGCGCCCCCCGGTGGTAACAGGAAGTACGCAAAAATTCATTAAAAATCCATACTTCGCCCGATCAACTTCATTCCACTTCTAATACATGCAGAACCAGTTGCTGAAGCTACATTATGAACGCTGTGAAGATACGACGAACGGCGTCCGTGTGCCGCCGCGGCGACTGACGATTTTTTATCGTACAATTACGTTTGCCTTTTTCGTGGCTTTAACGAAGTCGTGTCCTCACGAAATTTCATCCACAGGTCAAGAATGGCGAGCTCTTTCAGCGGATAGAGTCGTTTCCCATGGGCGTGGCTAAATGCCTCAATAGCGCCCCCTAGAAGTTTTTCCGAATTTCTCCATAGACAAATTTCGCTTACTTTGTCGTACACATACGAAACTCGACACACACGTGTATCATACCCAAACATACAAAAAATTGAATTGGAGCCACGCCCTAAACCCAACAGGAAATCGGCCATTTTGGTTAGCATTTCTTTGACGCAAACGAACTCCTCCGAGGGAGTTCGCCCGATTGACTTCAAATTGGGCACGGAACATCTCCAGACTGAGCTGATTACGGCTTGTGCTCCGCGGGTGTGTAGGTCAAAGGGCGTGGCTACTAGGGCACGGCCAAGTTCCCGAATTCAGCTAAAAAGGTTTAAATGCTATCACGCCCACAGATTTGATCGCAGCTGCTTCAAACTTGGTGCACATGATGAGGGCGTGACCCTGAACGATCCGACATATTATTTTCCTACGTCACTCATAGCGCCCCCCGGTGGTAACAGGAAGTGCGCTAAAATTCATTAAAAATACATAGTTGCCCCCATCAACTTCATTCCACTTCTAAAACATGCCGAACAAGTTGGTGAAGGTATTTCGTGAACGCTATGACGCTACGGCTAATGGCCCCCTTGTGGCGGCGACAGGAATAGCGCTCCATCGTGAACTGCCACCTCCCACGGATTTTGCCCGATTGACTTCATATTCGCTACAGATCATCAGGAGACCGAGCTGGTCAAACACTATTAAAAGCTTTTCTCTACGTCAAACGGCGTGGCTGCTAGGGGGCGGCAAAGTTGGTCAACTGCTCGTTTAGTCGCCATGCTATTACGTTTGCCTTCCACGCCCACATACTTGGTCGTAGTCACTTCAAAATTTCAGTACATGATCAGGGGCCCGCCCTCTACGCCTCCGTTTGATCGTACGCTAGCTCGCTCAAGACGCCCCCTTGTGGACACAGGAAATGTCGCGTTTTGCATCGACATTGTCCGATCGGCTCGAAACTTCACATGTGTGATGAGGTCACGACCCCGTACGCAACGGCCCACATCCCGTTACCGCCCCCTGGTGGACGAACCGTAAACCTGCCGTAACTCCATCGTACGTCGTCCGTTTTGCTCGAAACGTCACGTGTTCGACGAGGGGACCGCCCTCGACGCAGCCGCCCGCGTCCGGTTGCGCGCGGGGGTTTTCGAAGAGCGGCCCGGGGGTAGCGGGGACGCCGAGTGGCGTGGAGCGAGGGCCCGTCATAGCCGCTTGCGGCTTTAATTAGGGCCCGAGCGGCGACTGCAAGTCGCCCAGCGAAAGCCCTATTGTAATTCGTTCATGCCCCAACGTGCAAGTGACCCCAATGTGCAAGTGACCCCAAAGTAATCAAGTAGTGAAGTAATCATGTGGTATGGAAGACCCAGGGGGAAAAATGCTATATTGAAATTGTAATGTTTATTATTCTTATTATTATTATTCACGCGACTCTTCTTTCCCCAATTTCGCCCCTTTCCCCAACTGGAAAAGTTGTCTAACTTTGCATGTCCCTCCGGCCTCATCCGAAATTCGATATTTTTGGGTCGTCGCACATGGTCGACGCGAAATGGCGAAATAGCGCCCCCTACAAACTTTCAAAATCCCCATAGGGAATTTGACTGACTTTGTCCGATGTTGATAAAATTTGGTACACATATGTATTATACCCAAATATGCAAAAAAGCCTCTTGACCTCATGACCTCAACCCAACAGGAAGTCGGCCATTTTGGTGTAGATTTTTCCCGCCTAAAATTAACTCCTCCCAGAGCGTTCGCCCGAGCAAGTTGAAATTAGGTATACCACATCTCCAGACCTAGCTGAGCTTATCTTGTGCTCCGTGAGTCCGTAGGTCAAAGGGCGTGGCTGCCAGCGCTCATCAGACTTTGGCGTTCTCGCCATGTCCATACGTGTGGCTCTCACGCCCACATACTTCATCCAATCAACTTCAAACTTGCTGGACATGACGATGGCTCCGCCCTGAACGTCCCG
Source organism: Trachurus japonicus (assembly GCF_045865225.1). Taxonomy (NCBI): domain Eukaryota; kingdom Metazoa; phylum Chordata; class Actinopteri; order Carangiformes; family Carangidae; genus Trachurus; species Trachurus japonicus. The sequence goes on along the minus strand of NC_140920.1, from coordinate 6,063,579 downwards.
ATATATTAACTTCCCACGTAACTCATAGCGCCCCCCGGTGGTAACAGGAAGTGTACTAAAATTTTGAAAATCTACATACTTTGCCCCATCAACTTCATTCCACTTCTACAACATGCAGAACCAGTTGGTGAAGTTACATTATGAACGCTGTGAAGCTACGAGTAATGGCGTCCCTGTGGGGGCGTGGCAAACATTCCTCGCCATGACAATACGTTTGCCCTTTGGATGGCTTTATTGAACTCCTATCAACATGAAAATTGGTACACAGGTAAAGGGTCACGACCTCAACGTTTCTATGTACTCATAGGCGATATCACTCATTCGCCCCCTAGTGGAAACAGGAAGTACCATATTTTACATCAACATTGTCCGATTTCCACGAAACTTCACATGTGTGATGAGGGACTGACCCTGAACACACCTGCACGCATCCCATTACTGCCCCCTGGTGGACGAACCATCAACTGCTCATAACTCCCTCATGCTTTGTCCGATTCACTCCAAACTTCACATGAGTGATGAGGGACCGCCCCTGAACGCACCACACCACATGCGATGACTGCCCCCTGGTGGATGAACGAAACATTGCAATTTTGGCCTCCTTCCAGGTTTTTTCTCCATTTCTGCTCCGCGCCACAGCCCCGGCGTGCCTCAGGCCCCGCGGTGGCATGGGCGAGCGAGGGCCCGCCATCGCCGCTTGCGGCTTTAATTAGGGCCCGAGCGGCGACTGCAAGTCGCCCAGCGAAAGCCCTTTTGAAATCGCGCTGTTTATTATTATTATTATTATTATTATTCTTGCGCTCTTAAAACGCCATTTTGACCCCTTTCCCAAAGGCGAAAATGCGTGTACTTTTGCATGGGCGTCCGGCCGGATCCGAAATTCGATATTTTTGAGTTGTCACACACGGTCGACGCAAAATGGCGGAATAGCGCCCCCTACAAAGTCCAAAAATGCCCATAGGGAATTTTGCTAACTTTGTCCTACACTCACAAAATTTGGTACACATATGTATTATACCCAGATATGCAAAAAAGCCTCTTGACCTCATGACCTCAACCCAACAGGAAGTCGGCCATTTTGGTTTTGATTTTTCCCGCCTAAAACGAACTCCTCCCACAGCGTTCGCCCGATCAAGTTGAAATTAGGTACACCACATCTCCAGACCTAGCTGAGCTTATCTTGTGCGCCGTGAGTCCGTAGGTCAAAGGGCGTGGCTCCCAGCGCTCAATTCACTTTGGCGTGCTCGCCATGTAATACGATTGGCTGTCACGCCCACATACTTGATCGTAGACGCTTCAAACTTGGTGCAAAAATCTATGGCGAGACCCTGAACGATCCGACATATTATTTGCCTACGTCGCTCATAGCGCCCCCCGGTGGTAACAGGAAGTGAACTAAAATTCATTAAAAATACATAGTTGACCCCATCAACTTCATTCCACTTCTAAAACATGCAGAACCAGTTGGTGAAGCTACATTATGAAGACTGTGAAGCTACGAGTAATGGCGTCCCTGTGGGGGCGTGGCTACCATTAATTCCTCGCCATGAAAATACGTTTGGCTTTTTGATGGCTTTAATGAACTCGTATCATCATGAAACTTTATACACAGGTCCAGGGTGGAGACCTCTTCCATCTGATAGGGGTGTCGCTCATGTGGCCCCCTAGTGGAAACCGGAAGTGCCATTTTTTGCATCAACATTGTCCGATTTCCACGAAACTTCACATGTGTGATGAGGGACTGACCCTGAACACACCTGCACACATCCCATTACTGCCCCCTAGTGGACGAACCTTTAACAGCTCATAACTCCCTCATGCTTTGTCCGATTTCCAAGAAACTTCACATGTGTGATGAGGGACTGACCCTGAACACACCTGCACGCATACCATTACTGCCCCCTAGTGGACGAACCTTTAACTGCTCATAACTCCCTCATGCTTTGTCCGATTCACTCCAAACTTCACATGAGTGATGAGGGGCCGCCCCTGAACGCACCAGACCACATGCGGTGACTGCCCCCTGGTGGATGAATGAAACATTGCATTTTTGGCCTCCTTCCCGGTTTTTTCTCCATTTCTGCTCCGCGCCACGGCCCCGGCGTGCCTCAGGCCCCGCGGTGGCATGGGCGAGCGAGGGCCCGCCATCGCCGCTTGCGGCTTTAATTATTATTATTATTCTTGCGCTCTTAAAATGCCATTTTGACCCCTTTCCCAAAGGCGAAAACGCGTCTACTTTTGCATGGGCGTCCGGCCGGATCCGAAATTCGATATTTTTGGGTGGTCGCACATGGTCGACGCTAAATGGCGGAATAGCGCCCCCTACAAAGTCCAAAAATTCCCATAGGGAAGTTGGGTCACTTTGTCCCACGCATACAAAATTCGGTACACATATGTATTATACCCAGATATGCAAAAAAGCCTCTTGACCTCATGACCTCAACCCAACAGGAAGTCGGCCATTTTGGTTTTGATTTTTCCCGCCTAAAATGAACTCCTCCCAGAGCGTTCGCCCGATCAAGTTGAAATTAGGTATACCACATCTCCAGACCTAGCTGAGCTTATCTTGTGCGCCGTGAGTCCGTAGGTCAAAGGGCGTGGCTGCCAGCGCTCAATTAACTTTGGCGTGCTCGCCATGTAATACGATTGGCTGTCACGCCCACATACTTGATCGTAGACGCTTCAAACTTGGTGCAAAAATCTATGGCGAGACCCTGAACGATCCGACATATTATTTGTCTACGTCGCTCATAGCGCCCCCCGGTGGTAACAGGAAGTGAACTAAAATTCATTAAAAATACATAGTTGACCCCATCAACTTCATTCCACTTCTAAAACATGCAGAACCAGTTGGTGAAGCTACATTATGAAGACTGTGAAGCTACGAGTAATGGCGTCCCTGTGGGGGCGTGGCTACCATTAATTCCTCGCCATGAAAATACGTTTGGCTTTTTGATGGCTTTAATGAACTCGTATCATCATGAAACTTTATACACAGGTCCAGGGTGGAGACCTCTTCCATCTGATAGGGGTGTCGCTCATGTGGCCCCCTAGTGGAAACCGGAAGTGCCATTTTTTGCATCAACATTGTCCGATTTCCACGAAACTTCACATGTGTGATGAGGGACTGACCCTGAACACACCTGCACACATCCCATTACTGCCCCCTAGTGGACGAACCTTTAACAGCTCATAACTCCCTCATGCTTTGTCCGATTTCCACGAAACTTCACATGTGTGATGAGGGACTGACCCTGAACACACCTGCACGCATACCATTACTGCCCCCTAGTGGACGAACCTTTAACTGCTCATAACTCCCTCATGCTTTGTCCGATTCACTCCAAACTTCACATGAGTGATGAGGGGCGGCCCCTGAACGCACCAGACCACATACGGTGACTGCCCCCTGGTGGATGAACGAAACATTGCATTTTTGGCCTCCTTCCAGGTTTTTTCTCCATTTCTGCTCCGCGCCACGGCCCCGGCGTGCCTCAGGCCCCGCGGTGGCATGGGCGAGCGAGGGCCCGCCATCGCCGCTTGCGGCTTTAATTAGGCCCGAGCGGCGAGTAGCACTCGCCCGAGGGGCTATTGAAATCGCGCTGTTTATTATTATTAGGGCCCGAGCGGCGACTGCAAGTCGCCCAGCGAAAGCCCTATTGTAATTGCTCTGTTTATTATTTTTCTTTCTTTCTTTCTTTCTTTCTTTCATTCTTTTTCTCTCAAAAGGATCGCATTTTTGGAGGCTTCAACATGCCCCAAAACGCGTCAATTTTGGCATGCACATCAGGACTGGAGAAAAATTTGATATTTTAAAGTCGTTGGAAATGGGCGTGGCCAAATGGCTAAATAGCGCCCCCTAGAAAATTTCAAAACATCAGCCCCGCCTTTGTGTGTCACCTAGACGCATGAAATTTGGTGGACTTATAGAACATGGCAAGACGCACAAAAAAGCCTCTTATGTCATGGTGAAATCACAACAGGAAGTCGGCCATTTTGATTTGAATTTTTGACCTGTTTGATCTATCTCCTCCTAGGGATTTTGTCCGATTGACTTCAAATTGGCTAGAGACCACCGAGATGCCACCCTGATCAAAAGTTGTGCTCCGCAGGTCTCTAGGTCAAAGGGCGTGGCTTCTGGGGCCTTGAGGATTTTGGCGACTTTTCGTTTGCTCGCCATTTCACCTTCGAACAGCTCTAACGCCCACATACTTTATCTGATCAACTTCTAACTTGCTGGACATGATGACGGCTCCGCCCTGAACGCCCCGATATATTAATTTCCTACGTCACTCATAGCGCCCCCCAGTGGTAACAGGAAGTGGCCAGGTTTTACCTTAATGTGTACAGATGGCACATAGTTGACCCCATCAACTTCATTCCACATCTAAAACATGCAGACTAAGGTGGTGAAGCTCCATCATGAACGCTGTGAAGCTACGAGTAATGGCGTCCGTGTGGCGACGCGGCGACCATTCCTCGCCATTATAATACGTTTGGCTTTATGATGGCTTTAATGAACTCGTATCATCATGAAAATTGGTACACAGGTCCAGGGTCACGACCTCAACGTCTCCATATGCTCATAGGCGATCTCACTCATGTTGCCCCCTAGTGGAAACAGGAAGTGCCATATTTTACATCAACATTGTCCGATTTCCACGAAACTTCACATGTGTGATGAGGGACTGACCCTGAACACACCTGCACGCATCCCATTACTGCCCCCTAGTGGATGAACCATTAACTGCTCATAACTCCCTCATGCTTTGTCCGATTCACTCCAAACTTCACATGAGTGATGAGGGACTGACCCTGAACACACCTGCACGCATCCCATTACTGCCCCCTGGTGGAGGAACCATCAACTCATAATAACTCCTTCATGCTTTTTCCGATTTGCTCGAAACTTCACGTGTGTGATGAAGGTCCGCCCCTGACCTCATCTGCCTACATCTGGTTACCGCCCCCTGGTGGATGAACGAAATATTGCGTTTTTTTTGCTCCTGCCAGGGTTTTTCTCCCTTCTCACCACAGCCCCCGCGTGCCTCATGCCCCACGGTGGCGTGGAGTCGCGAGGGCCCGATCATCGCCGCTTGCGGCTTTAATTAGGGCCCGAGCCTGTGTCAACGACCCAGGGAGGTCCCTATTGTTATTCGACATGCACATTAGTCGACGTGCCAGCCGACGAGTAACAACAAGTAAGCAAGCAAGTACTCAAGTACTGCATAGACCTGGCAGCAAAAACCCCAGATATTGTAATGTTTATTCTTATTAGGCCCGAGCGGCGAGTAGCACTCGCCCGAGGGGCTATTGAAATCGCGTTGTTTTTTATTAGGGCCCGAGCGGCGACTGCAAGTCGCCCAGCGAAAGCCCTATTGAAATCGCGCTGTTTATTATTATTATTCTTCTCCGACTTCGTGCCTCAATTTCGCCCCTTTCCCAAATGCGAAAACGCGTGTACTTTTGCACGGACGTCCGGCCTGATCCGAAATTCGATATTTTTGGGTGGTCGCACATGGTCGACGCGAAATGGCGAAATAGCGCCCCCTACAAACTTTCAAAATCCCCATAGGGAATTTGAGTGACTTTGTCCGATGTCGATAAAATTCGGTACACATATGTATTATACCCAGATATGCAAAAAAGCCTCTTGACCTCATGACCTCAACCCAACAGGAAGTCGGCCATTTTGATTTTGATTTTTCCCGCCTAAAACGAACTCCTCCCACAGCGTTCGCCCGATCAAGTTCAAATTAGGTATACCACATCTCCAGACCTCGCTGAGCTTATCTTGTGCTCCGTGAGTCCGTAGGTCAAAGGGCGTGGCTGCCAGCGCTCAATTCACTTTGGCGTGCTCGCCATGTACATACGAGTGGCTCTCACGCCCACATACTTCATCCAATCAACTTCAAACTTGCTGGACATGACGATGGCTCCGCCCTGAACGTCCCGATATATTCACTTCCCACGTAACTCATAGCGCCCCCCGGTGGTAACAGGAAGTGTACTAAAATTTGGAAAATGTACATACTTTGCCCCATCAACTTCATTCCACTTCTAATACATGCAGAACCAGTTGGTGAAGCTCCATCATGAACGCTGTGAAGCTACGAGTAATGGCGTCCGTGTGGCGACGCGGCGACCATTCCTCGCCATGACAATACGTTTGGCTTTTTGATGGCTTTATTGAACTCATATCAACATGAAAATTGGTACACAGGTCCAGGGTCACGACCTCAACGTTTCTATATGGTCGTAGGCGATCTCACTCATTCGCCCCCTAGTGGAAACAGGAAGTGCCATATTTTACATCAACATTGTCCGATTTCCACGAAACTTCACATGTGTGATGAGGGGCTGACCCTGAACACACCTGCACGCATCCCATTACTGCCCCCTAGTGGACGAACCTTTAACTGCTCATAACTCCCTCATGCTTTGTCCGATTTCCAAGAAACTTCACATGTGTGATGAGGGACTGACCCTGAACACACCTGCACGCATCCCATTACTGCCCCCTAGTGGACGAACCATTAACTGCTCATAACTCCCTCATGCTTTGTCCGATTTCCACAAAACTTCACATGTGTGATGAGGGGCTGACCCTGAACACACCTGCACGCATCCCATTACTGCCCCCTAGTGGACGAACCTTTAACTGCTCATAACTCCCTCATGCTTTGTCTGATTCACTCCAAACTTCACGCGAGTGATGAGGGGCGGCCCCTGAACGCACCAGACCACATGCGGTGACTGCCCCCTGGTGGATGAACGAAACATTGCATTTTTGGCCTCCTTCCAGGTTTTTTCTCCATTTCTGCTCCGCGCCACGGCCCCGGCGTGCCTCAGGCCCCGCGGTGGCATGGGCGAGCGAGGGCCCGCCATCGCCGCTTGCGGCTTTAATTATTATTATTATTATTCTTCTCCGCCTTCAAACCCCAATTTCGCCCCTTTCCCCAACTCGAAAATGCGTGAACTTTTTGCCGGACGTCCGGCTTCTTCCGAAATTCGATATTTTGTGCTGCTCGCGCATGTCCGACGCGAAATGGCGAAATAGCGCCCCCTACAAATTTTAAAAAGTCCCATAGACAATTTCGCTTACTTTGGCGTAGACCAACAAAATTCGGTACACATATGTACCATACCCAGATATACAAAAAAGCCTCTTAATGTCATGGTGAAATGTCAACAGGAAGTCGGCCATTTTGAATTGGTCGTTTTTGGCGCCAAATTAACTCGTCCGAAACGGTTCGCCCGACACGCTCCAAATTTGATAGACAACATCTTCAGACCTAGCTGAGTACAGCATGTGCTCCGTAGGTCAATACGTCAAAGGGCGTGGCTTCCAATGGGCGCCAAACATAGGCTCGATCGCCACCAACATTCGGTTGGCTGTCACGCCCACATGCTTTATCCTATCAACTTCAAACTTGAAGGAAATTATGGGGGTGAGTCACTGATTCGCCCGATATATCAATATCTCACTTTACTCAAAGCGCCCCCCGGTGGTAACAGGAAGTGACCATTTTTTACATTAAAATCTTTAACTCCTCCCACTAATTTCGCCCGATCTACTTCAAATTGCCTACAGGTTATCGAGATGCCATGCTGATCCAACCTTGTGCTCCATAGGTCTCTACGTCAAAGGGCGTGGCTTCTGCGGCCTTGCCAATTTTTGGCGACTTCATGTTTCCTCGCCATTTCACCTTCTAACAGCTCTAACGCCCACATACTTCATCCTATCAGCTTCAAACTTGCTGAAGATGATGATGGCTCCACCCTGAACGTTCCACTGAATGGCACGCCCACTTTACTCAATGCGCCCCCCGGTGGTAACAGGAAGTGACCTGGTTTACACTTAACTTGTCCGATCGACTTCAAATTTTTCATATTTGATGAGCCACTGCCCCTAAACACACCTACCCACATCTGGGTTCATACAAATGCGCCCCCTGGTGGTAACAGGAAGTGACCTGTTTTACATTTACATTGTCCGATTAACTTCAAACCTGACATGTGTGATCCTGGTCAGCCCCTGATCACACCTACCCACATCTGGATTCATACAAATGCGCCCCCTGGTGGTAACAGGAAGTGACCTGTTTTACATTTACATTGTCCGATTCACATCAAACGTCAGGGGCTTGATCCCGGTCAGCTCCTGAACGCCGCTACCCGCTTCTGGCTTTGTAGCGCCATCTAGTGGACGAACCGCACGTTGCGTTTTTCCGCTCCCGCAGCGCTTTTTCGCCATTCTCGCTTCGCGCCACGGCCCCCGCACGCCTCAGGCCCCCGCGGTCGCATGGGTCGAGCGAGGGCCGATCATCGCCGCTTGCGGCTTTAATTATTATTATTATTCTTACGCAACTTCTGGCCCCAATTTCGCCCCTTTCCCAAATGCGAAAATGCGTCTACTTTTGCACGGACGTCCGGCCTTCTCCGAAATTCGATATTTTGGTGGTGCCGCACATGGGCGGCGCAAAATGACCGAATAGCGCCCCCTACAAACACGTGTCAATGGCATCGCCATTCGTCTTACTTTGTCGTACACACACAAAATTTGGTACACATATGTATTATACCCAGATATACAAAAAATCCTCTAGGCCTCATGACCTCAACCCAACAGAAAGTCGGCCATTTTGGTTTTGATTTTTCCCGCCTAAACTTAACTCCTCCCACAGAATTTGCCCGATCAAGTTGAAATTAGGTATACCACATCTCCAGACCTAGCTGAGCTTAAATTGTGCTCCGTGAGTCCGTAGGTCAAAGGGCGTGGCTGCCTGTGCTCAACAGACTTTGGCGTTCTCGCCATGTACATACGTGTGGCTCTCACGCCCACATACTTCATCCAATCAACTTCAAACTTGCTGGACATCATGATGGCTCCGCCCTGAACGTCCCGATATATTAACTTCCCACGTAACTCATAGCGCCCCCCGGTGGTAACAGGAAGTGTACTAAAATTTGGAAAATGTACATACTTTGCCCCATCAACTTCATTCCACTTCTAAAACATGCAGAACCAGTTGGTGAAGCTACATTATGAAGACTGTGAAGCTACGAGTAATGGCGTCCGTGTGGCGACGCGGCGACCATTCCTCGCCATGACAATACGTTTGCCCTTTGGATGGCTTTATTGAACTCGTATCAACATGAAAATTGGTACACAGGTCCAGGGTCACGACCTCAACGTTTCCATATGCTGTTAGGCGATCTCACTCATTCGCCCCCTAGTGGAAACAGGAAGTGCCATATTTTACATCAACATTGTCCGATTTCCACGAAACTTCACATGTGTGATGAGGGACTGACCCTGAACACACCTGCACGCATCTCATTACTGCCCCCTGGTGGACGAACCTTTAACTGCTCATAATTCCTTCATGCTTTGTCCGATTCACTCCAAACTTCACATGAGTGATGAGGGGCCGCCCCTGAACGCACCCACCCACAACTGCTTAGCGCCACCTGGTGGATGAACGAAGCATTGCAGCCCCGACATGCCTCAGGCCCCGCGGTGGCATGGGCGAGCGAGGGCCCGTCATCGCCGCTTGCGGCTTTAATTAGGGCCCGAGCGGCGACTGCAAGTCGCCCAGCGAAAGCCCTATTGAAATCGCGCTGTTTATTATTATTAGGGCCCGAGCGGCGACTGCAAGTCGCCCAGCGAAAGCCCTATTGAAATCGCGCTGTTTATTATTATTATTATTCTTGCCCGTCTTCATGCCCCAATTTCGCCCCTTTCCCCAACTGGAAAAGTTGTCTAACTTTGCATGTCCCTCCGGCCGGATCCGAAATTCGATATTTTTGGGTGGTCGCACATGGTCGACGCGAAATGCCGAAATAGCGCCCCCTACAAACTTTAAATTTGCCCTCGCCTATTGGGTTAGTTTGTCGTAGGCAGACGAAATTTGGTACACACATTCATCATCCCCAGACGCACAAAAAAGTCTCTTAACGTCATGGTAAAATCTCAACAGGAAGTCGGCCATTTTGATTTTAATTTTCAATTTTTGCCATTTTTTGGCCATTTTTGGCCATTTCCACTACTTACGTTTGAGCGAACCCGTCCTAGGGATTTCACTCGATCGGCTTCAAATTTGTTTTCCAGCATCGAAACCCCATGATGACCTTATCTTGTGCTCCGCAGGTGTGTAGGTCATAGGGCGTGGCTGCTATGGCTCAATTCACATTGGCGACTGTTTCGGTGCTCGCCATGTAAATACGAATGGCTCTCACGCCCACATACTTTATCGTAGCTACTTCAAACTTGCTGGACATGATGATGGCTCCGCCCTGAACGTCCCGATATATTAATTTCCTACGTCACTCATAGCGCCCCCCGGTGGAAACAGGAAGTGACCAGTTTTTACATTACGTGTACTGATTCCACATAGTTGACCCCATCAACTTCATTCCACTTCTAAAACGTGCAGAACCAGTTGGTGAAGCGACATTATGAACGCTGTGAAGCTACGAGTAATGGTGACCGCGTGGCGTCATGGCAACTGATGATCCCTCGCCAAGAAAATACGTTTGGCTTTTTGATGGCTTTAATGAACACGTATCATCATGAAATTTGATAGACAGGTCCAGGGTGGAGACCTCTTCCATCTGATAGGGGTGTCGCTCATTTTGCCCCCTAGTGGACACAGGAAGTGCCATTTTTTGCATCAACATTGTCCGATTTCCACGAAACTTCACATGTGTGATGAGGGGCTGACCCTCAACACACCTGCATGCATCCCATTACTGCCCCCTAGTGGACTAACCTTTAACTGCTCATAACTCCCTCATGCTTTGTCCGATTTCCAAGAAACTTCACATGTGTGATGAGGGACTGACCCTGAACACACCTGCACGCATCCCATTACTGCCCCCTAGTGGACGAACCTTTAACTGCTCATAACTCCCTCATGCTTTGTCCGATTCACTCCAGACTTCACATGAGTGATGAGGGGCCGCCCCTGAATGCACCACACCACATGCGGTGACTGCCCCCTGGTGGATGAACGAAACATTGCATTTTTGGCCTCCTTCCAGGTTTTTTCTCCATTTCTGCTCCGCGCCACGGCCCCGGCGTGCCTCAGGCCCCGCGGTGGCATGGGCGAGCGAGGGCCCGCCATCGCCGCTTGCGGCTTTAATTATTATTATTATTATTCTTGCGCTCTTAAAACGCCATTTTGACCCCTTTCCCAAAGGCGAAAATGCGTGTACTTTTGCATGGGCGTCCGGCCGGATCCGAAATTCGATATTTTTGAGTTGTCGCACACGGTCGACGCAAAATGGCGGAATAGCGCCCCCTACAAAGTCCAAAAATGCCCATAGGGAATTTTGCTAACTTTGTCCTACACTCACAAAATTTGGTACACATATGTATTATACCCAGATATGCAAAAAAGCCTCTTGACCTCATGACCTCAACCCAACAGGAAGTCGGCCATTTTGGTTTTGATTTTTCCCGCCTAAAACGAACTCCTCCCACAGCGTTCGCCCGATCAAGTTGAAATTAGGTACACCACATCTCCAGACCTAGCTGAGCTTATCTTGTGCGCCGTGAGTCCGTAGGTCAAAGGGCGTGGCTGTCAGCGCTCAATTAACTTTGGCGTGCTCGCCATGTAATACGATTGGCTCTCACGCCCACATACTTGATCGTAGACGCTTCAAACTTGGTGCAAAAATCTATGGCGAGACCCTGAACGATCCGACATATTATTTGCCTACGTCGCTCATAGCGCCCCCCGGTGGTAACAGGAAGTGAACTAAAATTCATTAAAAATACATAGTTGACCCCATCAACTTCATTCCACTTCTAAAACATGCAGAACCAGTTGGTAAAGCTACATTATGAAGACTGTGAAGCTACGAGTAATGGCGTCCCTGTGGGGGCGTGGCTACCATTAATTCCTCGCCATGAAAATACGTTTGGCTTTTTGATGGCTTTAATGAACTCGTATCATCATGAAACTTTATACACAGGTCCAGGGTGGAGACCTCTTCCATCTGATAGGGGTGTCGCTCATGTGGCCCCCTAGTGGAAACCGGAAGTGCCATTTTTTGCATCAACATTGTCCGATTTCCACGAAACTTCACATGTGTGATGAGAGACTGACCCTGAACACACCTGCACACATCCCATTACTGCCCCCTAGTGGACGAACCTTTAACAGCTCATAACTCCCTCATGCTTTGTCCGATTTCCACGAAACTTCACATGTGTGATGAGGGACTGACCCTGAACACACCTGCATGCATACCATTACTGCCCCCTAGTGGACGAACCTTTAACTGCTCATAACTCCCTCATGCTTTGTCCGATTCACTCCAAACTTCACATGAGTGATGAGGGGCGGCCCCTGAACGCACCAGACCACATACGGTGACTGCCCCCTGGTGGATGAACGAAACATTGCATTTTTGGCCTCTTTCCAGGTTTTTTCTCCATTTCTGCTCCGCGCCACGGCCCCGGCGTGCCTCAGGCCCCGCGGTGGCATGGGCGAGCGAGGGCCCGCCATCGCCGCTTGCGGCTTTAATTATTATTATTATTCTTCCGACATTTCGTGCCTCAATTTCGCCCCTTTCCCAAATGCGAAAATGCGTATACTTTTGCACGGACGTCCGGCCTGATCCGAAATTCGATATTTTTGGGTGGTCGCACATGGTCGACGCGAAATGGCGAAATAGCGCCCCCTACAAACTTTCAAAATCCCCATAGGGAATTTGACTGACTTTGTCCGATGTTGATAAAATTTGGTACACATATGTATTATAACCAGATATGCAAAAAAAGCCTCTTGACCTCATGACCTCAACCCAACAGGAAGTCGGCCATTTTGGTGTAGATTTTTCCCGCCAAAAATTAACTTCTCCCAGAGCGTTCGCCCGATCACGTTCAAATTAGGTATACCACATCTCCAGACCTAGCTGAGCTTATCTTGTGCTCCGTGAGTCCGTAGGTCAAAGGGCGTGGCTGCCAGCGCTCATCAGAATTTGGCATTCTCGCCATGTCCATACGTGTGGCTCTCACGCCCACATACTTCATCCAATCAACTTCAAACTTGCTGGACATGACGATGGCTCCGCCCTGAACCTCCCGATATATTAACTTCCTACGTAACTCATAGCGCCCCCCGGTGGTAACAGGAAGTGTACTAAAATTTGGAAAATGTACATACTTTGCCCCATCAACTTCATTCCACTTCTACAACATGCAGAACCAGTTGGTGAAGTTACATTATGAACGCTGTGAAGCTACGCGTAATGGCGTCCCTGTGGGGGCGTGGCAAACATTCCTCGCCATGACAATACGTTTGCCCTTTGGATGGCTTTATTGAACTCGTATCAACATGAAAATTGGTACACAGGTCCAGGGTCACGATCTCAACGTTTCTATGTGCTCATAGGCGATCTCACTCATTCGCCCCCTAGTGGAAACAGGAAGTACCATATTTTACATCAACATTGTCCGATTTCCACGAAACTTCACATGTGTGATGAGGGACTGACCCTGAACACACCTGCACGCATCCCATTACTGCCCCCTGGTGGACGAACCATTAACTGCTCATAACTCCCTCATGCTTTGTCCAATTCACTCCAAACTTCACATGAGTGATGAAGGACCGCCCCTGAACGCACCACACCACATGCGGTGACTGCCCCCTGGTGGATGAACGAAACATTGCAATTTTGGCCTCCTTCCAGGTTTTTTCTCCATTTCTGCTCCGCGCCACGGCCCCGGCGTGCCTCAGGCCCCGCGGTGGCATGGGCGAGCGAGGGCCCGCCATCGCCGCTTGCGGCTTTAATTAGGGCCCGAGCCTGTGTCAACGACCCAGGGAGGTCCCTATTGTAATTCGACATCCACACCGATCACCGACAAGCAACAAGTAACCAAGCAAGTAATCAAGTACTCAAGTGACCTGGCAGGAAAAAACGCTACCTTGAAATGCAAGTGTTTATTTTTATTATTATTATTATTTTTCCGCGACTTTGAACCTCGATTTGACCCCTTTGCCAAGCCGAGAAACGGACGAAATTTGGGACACACGTCGGGACCTGAAAAAATTTCGATCTGATACTATCGCCGTTTGTGGGCGGGGCAAATTGGCACAACAGCGCCCCCTTGAACTTTTGACCCCCGGCCATAGGGACCAAAATTTTTTTTCTCGCAGGCTGCCCAAACTTGGTACACATATGTATCATACCCAGACATGAAAAAAATTTGTTTCGTGCGAAGCCCAAAAACCAACAGGAAGTCGGCCATTTTGGTTAGCATTTATTTTACGCAAAACGAACTCCTCCGAGGGATTACGCCCGATCGGCTCCAAATTGGGTTCAGAACATCGTCAGACCTAGCTGAGCTTATCTTGTGCTCCGCAGGTCTGTAGCTCAAAGGGGTTGGCCTCTGGCGTGCCCCGAAGTTTGGCGACTGTTTCGGTGCTCGCCATGTAAATACGAATGGCTCTCATGCCCACATACTTGATCGTAGACGCTTCAAACTTGGTGCAAAAATCTATGGCGAGACCCTGAACGATCCGACATATTATTTGCCGACGTCGCTCATAGCGCCCCCCGGTGGTCACAGGAAACGTACAAAAATTCGTTAAAAATACGCAGTTGACCAAATCGACTTCGTTACACTTCTAGTACATGCAGACCCGGATGGTGAAGCTACATCATGAACGCTTTGACCCTACGAGCAACGGCGTCCGTGTGCCGCCGCGGCGAAAGTGTATCATCCCAATTTAAATTTCGTTTGCCTTTCACGCGCACATACTTCGTCGTAGCCACTTGAAATTCAAAGGACATGACGATGGCTCCTCCCTGAACGTTTTGATGTATCGACTTCCTGCCTGGCTCATAGCGCCCCCCGGTGGTAACAGGAAGTACGCAAAAATTCATTAAAAATCCATACTTCACCCGATCAACTTCATTCCACTTCTAATACATGCAGAACCAGTTGCTGAAGCTACATTATGAACGCTGTGAAGATACGACGAACGGCGTCCGTGTGCCGCCGCGGCGACTGACGATTTTTTATCGTCCAATTACGTTTGCCTTTTTCGTGGCTTTAACGAAGTCGTGTCCTCACGAAATTTCATCCACAGGTCAAGAATGGCGAGCTCTTTCAGCGGATAGAGTCGTTTCCCATGGGCGTGGCTAAATGCCTCAATAGCGCCCCCTTGAAGTTTTTCCGAAATTCTCCATAGACAAATTTCGCTTACTTTGTCGTACACATACGAAACTCGACACACACGTGTATCATACCCAAACATACCAAAAATTGAATTGGAGCCATGCCCTAAACCCAACAGGAAGTCGGCCATTTTGGTTAGCATTTCTGTGACGCAAAACGAACTCCTCCGAGGGAGTTCGCCCGATTGACTTCAAATTGGGTACGGAACATCTCCAGACTGAGCTGATTACGGCTTGTGCTCCGCAGGTGTGTAGGTCAAAGGGCGTGGCTGCTATGGCACGGCCAAGTTCCCGAATTCAGCTAAGAAGGGTTAAATGCTATCACGCCCACAGATTTGATCGCAGCGGCTTCAAACTTGGTGCACATGATGATGGCGTGACCCTGAACGATCCGACATATTATTTTCCTACGTCACTCATAGCGCCCCCCGGTGGTAACAGGAAGTGCGCTAAAATTCATTAAAAATACATAGTTGCCCCCATCAACTTCATTCCACTTCTAAAACATGCCGAACAAGTTGGTGAAAGTATTTCGTGAACGCTATGACGCTACGGCTAATGGCCCCCTTGTGGCGGCGACAGGAATAGCGCTCCATCGTGAACTGCCACCTCCCACGGATTTTGCCCGATTGACTTCATATTCGCTACAGATCATCAGGAGACCGAGCTGGTCAAACACTATTAAAAGCTTTTCTCTACGTGAAACGGCGTGGCTGCTAGGGGGCGACAAAGTTGGTCAACTGCTCGTTTAGTCGCCATGCTTTTACGTTTGCCTTCCACGCCCACATACTTGGTCGTAGTCACTTCAAAATTTAGGGACATGATCAGAGGCCCGCCCTCTACACCTCCATTTGATCGTACGCTAGCTCGCTCAATACGCCCCCTTGTGGACACAGGAAATGTCGCGTTTTGCATCGACATTGTCCGATCAGCTCGAAACTTCACATGTGTGATGAGGTCACGACCCCGTACGCAACGGCCCACATCCCGTTACCGCCCCCTGGTGGACGAACCGTAAACCTGCCGTAACTCCATCGTACGTTGTCCGATTTGCTCGAAACTTCACGTGTTCGACGAGGGGACCGCCCTCGACGCAGCCGCCCGCGTCCGGTTGCGCGCGGGGGTTTCGATGAGGGGCCCGGGGGTAGCGGGGACGCCGAGTGGCGTGGAGCGAGGGCCCGTCATAGCCGCTTGCGGCTTTAATTAGGCCCGAGCGGCGAGTAGCACTCGCCCGAGGGGCTATTGAAATCGCGCTGTTTATTATTCTTATTTATTATTATTCTTGCGGTCTTTAAACCCCAATTTGGCCCCTTTCCCCAACTCGAAAATGCGTGAATTTTTGGTGGGACGTCCGGCCTCATCCGAAATTCGATATTTTGTGGTGGTCGCACATGTCCGACGCGAAATGGCGAAATAGCGCCCCCTAGAAAGTTGAAAAAAGCCCATAGGGACTTTCGCTAACTTTGTCCTAGACCGACGAAATTCGGTACATATATCTACCATACCCAGATATACAAAAAAGCCTCTTAATGTCATGGTGAAATCCCAACAGGAAGTCGGCCATTTTGATTTTGATTTTTCCCGCCTAAACTTAACTCCTCCCACAGCGTTCGCCCGATCAAGTTGAAATTAGGTATACCACATCTCCAGACCTAGCTGAGCTTACGTTGTGCTCCGTGAGTCCGTAGGTCAAAGGGCGTGGCTGCCAGCGCTCAATTCACTTTGGCGTGCTCGCCATGTACATACGAGTGGCTCTCACGCCCACATACTTCATCCAATCAACTTCAAACTTGCTGGACTTGATGATGGCTCCGCCCTGAACGTCCCGATATATTAACTTCCCACGTAACTCATAGCGCCCCCCGGTGGTAACAGGAAGTGTACTAAAATTTGGAAAATGTACATACTTTGCCCCATCAACTTCATTCCACTTCTAAAACATGCAGAACCAGTTGGTGAAGCTCCATCATGAACGCTGTGAAGATACGAGTAATGGCGTCCGTGTGGCGACGCGGTGACCATTCCTCGCCATGACAATACGTTTGCCCTTTGGATGGCTTTATTGAACTCGTATCAACATGAAAATTGGTACACAGGTCCAGGGTCACGACCTCAATGTTTCTATGTACTCATAGGCGATCTCACTCATTTGCCCCCTAGTGGAAACAGGAAGTGCCATATTTTACATCAACATTGTCCGATTTCCACGAAACTTCACATGTGTGATGAGGGACTGACCCTGAACACACCTGCACGCATCCCATTACTGCCCCCTAGTGGACGAACCTTTAACTGCTCATAACTCCTTCATGCTTTGTCCGATTCACTCCAAACTTCACATGAGTGATGAGGGGCGGCCCCTGAACGCACCACACCACATGCGGTGACTGCCCCCTGGTGGATGAACGAAACATTGCATTTTTGGCCTCCTTCCAGGTTTTTTCTCCCTTTCACCTTCGCGCCACGGCCCCCGCACGCCTCAGGCCCCCGCGGTCGCATGGGTCGAGCGAGGGCCGATCATCGCCGCTTGCGGCTTTAATTAGGGCCCGAGCCTGTGTCAACGACCCAGGGAGGTCCCTATTGTTATTCGACATGCACATTAGTCAACGTGCCAGCCGACGAGTAACAACGAGTAAGCAAGCAAGTACTCAAGTACTGCATAGACCTGGCAGCAAAAACCCCAGATATTGTAATGTTTATTATTATTATTATTCTCCCACTTCGAACGCCATTTCGACCCCTTTCCCAAGCCGAGAAACGGATGAAATTTTAGACGCACGTGGGACCTGTGGCAACTTAGCGTTGAGTTGTGGTTTCGCATGTGGGCGTGGCCAAATGGAAAAATAGCGCCCCCTACAAACTTTTCAAAAACCCATAGGGAAAAAAATGACGTTAACGAAAGCGGACCAAAGTCGGCAGACATATTTATCAATGCGAGATGACCAAAAAATCCTCTTATGGCGAAGCCCAAAACCCAACAGGAAGTCAGCCATTTTGGTTCAAATTTCGTTTACGCAAAACGAACTCCTCCGAGGGATTACGCCCGATCGGCTCCAGATTGGGTCCAGAACATCGTCAGACCTAGCTGAGCTTATCTTGTGCTCCGCAGGTCTGTAGCTCAAAGCGCTTGGCCTCTGGCGTGCCCCGAAGTTTGGCGACTGTTTCGGTGCTCGCCATGTAAATACGAATGGCTCTCATGCCCACATACTTGATCGTAGACGCTTCAAACTTGGTGCAAAAATCTATGGCGAGACCCTGAACGATCCGACATATTATTTGCCGACGTCGCTCATAGCGCCCCCCGGTGGTCACAGGAAACGTACAAAAATTCGTTAAAAATACGTAGTTGACCAAATCGACTTCGTTACACTTCTAGTACATGCAGACCCGGATGGTGAAGCTACATCATGAACGCTTTGACCCTACGAGCAACGGCGTCCGTGTGCCGCCGCGGCGAATGTGTATCATCCCAATTTAAATTTCGTTTGCCTTTCACGCGCACATACTTCGTCGTAGCCACTTGAAATTCAAAGGACATGACGATGGCTCCTCCCTGAACGTTTTGATGTATCGACTTCCTGCCTGGCTCATAGCGCCCCCCGGTGGTAACAGGAAGTACGCAAAAATTCATTAAAAATCCATACTTCACCCGATCAACTTCATTCCACTTCTAATACATGCAGAACCAGTTGCTGAAGCTACATTATGAACGCTGTGAAGATACTACGAACGGCGTCCGTGTGCCGCCGCGGCGACTGACGATTTTTTATCGTCCAATTACGTTTGCCTTTTTCGTGGCTTTAACGAAGTCGTGTCCTCACGAAATTTCATCCACAGGTCAAGAATGGCGAGCTCTTTCAGCGGATAGAGTCGTTTCCCATGGGCGTGGCTAAATGCCTCAATAGCGCCCCCTTGAAGTTTTTCCGAAATTCTCCATAGACAAATTTCGCTTACTTTGTCGTACACATACGAAACTCGACACACACGTGTATCATACCCAAACATACCAAAAATTGAATTGGAGCCACGGCCTAAACCCAACAGGAAGTCGGCCATTTTGGTTAGCATTTCTTTGACGCAAAACGAACTCCTCCGAGGGAGTTCGCCCGATTGACTTCAAATTGGGCACGGAACATCTCCAGACTGAGCTGATTACGGCTTGTGCTCCGCAGGTGTGTAAGTCAAAGGGCGTGGCTACTAGGGCACGGCCAAGTTCCCGAATTCAGCTAAAAAGGTTTAAATGCTATCACGCCCACAGATTTGATCGCAGCAGCTTCAAACTTGGTGCACATGATGATGGCGTGACCCTGAACGATCCGACATATTATTTTCCTATGTCACTCATAGCGCCCCCCGGTGGTAACAGGAAGTGCGCTAAAATTCATTAAAAATACATAGTTGCCCCCATCAACTTCATTCCACTTCTAAAACATGCCGAACAAGTTGGTGAAGGTATTTCGTGAACGCTATGACGCTACGGCTAATGGCCCCCTTGTGGCGGCGACAGGAATAGCGCTCCATCGTGAACTGCCACCTCCCACGGATTTTGCCCGATTGACTTCATATTCGCTACAGATCATCAGGAGACCGAGCTGGTCAAACACTATTAAAAGCTTTTCTCTACGTCAAACGGCCTGGCTGCTAGGGGGCGACAAAGTTGGTCAACTGCTCGTTTAGTCGCCATGCTATTACGTTTGCCTTCCACGCCCACATACTTGGTCGTAGTCACTTCAAAATTTCAGTACATGATCAGGGGCCCGCCCTCTACGCCTCCATTTGATCGTACGCTAGCTCGCTCAATACGCCCTCTTGTGGACACAGGAAATGTCGCGTTTTGCATCGACATTGTCCGATCAGCTCGAAACTTCACATGTGTGATGAGGTCACGACCCCGTACGCAACGGCCCACATCCCGTTACCGCCCCCTGGTGGACGAACCGTAAACCTGCCATAAATCCATCGTACGTTGTCCGTTTTGCTCGAAACGTCACGTGTTCGACGAGGGGACCGCCCTCGACGCAGCCGCCCGCGTCCGGTTGCACGCGGGGGTTTTCGAAGAGCGGCCCGGGGGTAGCGGGGACGCCGAGTGGCGTGGAGCGAGGGCCCGTCATAGCCGCTTGCGGCTTTAATTAGGGCCCGAGCCTGTGTCAACGACCCAGGGAGGTCCCTATTGTTATTCGACATCCACATTAGTCGACGTGCCAGCCGACGAGTAACAACAAGTAAGCAAGCAAGTAACCAAGTACTGCATAGACCTGGCAGCAAAAACTCCAGATATTGTAATGTTTATTATTATTATTATTCTTCCGCGCGTTTGAACGCGATTTCGACCCCTTTCCCAAGCCGAGAAACGGATGAAACTTTCGACGCAGGGGGGGAAGCCCGAAAATTGCGATTCAGTGGTGGTCTCGCATGTGGGCGTGGCCAAATGGCACCACAGCGCCCCCTAGACCGCGCATAGGGAATGAGGGTCTGCGACACCGATTTGTCCGAAACTTGGTAAACATATTCATCAACCCGAGATCTTCAAAAAATTTCATAAAATGACATATCCTAAAACCAACAGGAAGTCGGCCATTTTGCTTCAAAGTTGGTTTACGCAAAACGAACTCCTCCGAGGGGTTACGCCCGATCGGCTCCAAATTGGGTTCAGAACATCGTCAGACCTAGCTGAGCTTATCTTGTACTCCGCAGGTCTGTAGCTCAAAGGGGTTGGCCTCTGGCGTGCCCCGAAGTTTGGCGACTGTTTCGGTGCTCGCCATGTAAATACGAACGGCTCTCATGCCCTCATACTTGATCGTAGACGCTTCAAACTTGGTGCAAAAATCTATGGAGAGACCCTGAACGATCCGACATATTATTTGCGTACGTCGCTCATAGCGCCCCCCGGTGGTAACAGGAAACGTACAAAAATTCGTTAAAAAATACGTAGTTGACCAAATCGACTTCGTTACACTTCTAGTACATGCAGACCCGGATGGCGAAGCTACATCATGAACGCTTTGACCCTACGAGCAACGGCGTCAGTGTGCCGCCGCGGCGAAAGTGTATCATCCCAATTTAAATTTCGTTTGCCTTTCACGCGCACATACTTCGTCGTAGCCACTTGAAATTCAAAGGACATGACGTTGGCTCCTCCCTGAACGTTTTGATGTATCGACTTCCTGCCTGGCTCATAGCGCCCCCCGGTGGTAACAGGAAGTACGCAAAAATTCATTAAAAATCCATACTTCACCCGATCAACTTCATTCCACTTCTAATACATGCAGAACCAGTTGCTGAAGCTACATTATGAACGCTGTGAATATACGACGAACGGCGTCCGTGTGCCGCCGCGGCGACTGACGATTTTTTATCGTACAATTACGTTTGCCTTTTTCGTGGCTTTAACGAAGTCGTGTCCTCACGAAATT
This sequence comes from Trachurus japonicus, assembly GCF_045865225.1. Taxonomy (NCBI): domain Eukaryota; kingdom Metazoa; phylum Chordata; class Actinopteri; order Carangiformes; family Carangidae; genus Trachurus; species Trachurus japonicus. The sequence goes on along the minus strand of NC_140920.1, from coordinate 6,041,968 downwards.
TCATACACGGGTCAAGAATGGCGAGCTCTTTCAGGGGATAGAGTCGTTTCCCATGGGCGTGGCTAAATGCCTCAATAGCGCCCCCTTGAAGTTTTTCCGAATTTCTCCATAGACAAATTTCGCTTACTTTGTCGTACACATACGAAACTCGACACACACGTGTATCATACCCAAACATACCAAAAATTGAATTGGAGCCACGCCCTAAACCCAACAGGAAGTCGGCCATTTTGGTTAGCATTTCTTTGACGCAAAACGAACTCCTCCGAGGGAGTTCGCCCGATTGACTTCAAATTGGGCACGGAACATCTCCAGACTGAGCTGATTACGGCTTGTGCTCCGCAGGTGTGTAGGTCAAAGGGCGTGGCTACTAGGGCACGGCCAAGTTCCCGAATTCAGCTAAAAAGGTTTAAATGCTATCACGCCCACAGATTTGATCGCAGCAGCTTCAAACTTGGTGCACATGATGAGGGCGTGACCCTGAACGATCCGACATATTATTTTCCTACGTCACTCATAGCGCCCCCCGGTGGTAACAGGAAGTGCGCTAAAATTCATTAAAAATACATAGTTGCCCCCATCAACTTCATTCCACTTCTAAAACATGCCAAACAAGTTGGTGAAGGTATTTCGTGAACGCTATGACGCTACGGCTAATGGCCCCCTTGTGGCGGCGACAGGAATAGCGCTCCATCGCGAACTGCCACCTCCCACGGATTTTGCCCGATTGACTTCATATTCGCTACAGATCATCAGGAGACCGAGCTGGTCAAACACTATTAAAAGCTTTTCTCTACGTGAAACGGCGTGGCTGCTAGGGGGCGACAAAGTTGGTCAACTGCTCGTTTAGTCGCCATGCTATTACGTTTGCCTTCCACGCCCACATACTTGGTCGTAGTCACTTCAAAATTTCAGTACATGATCAGGGGCCGGCCCTCTACGCCTCCATTTGATCGTACGCTAGCTCGCTCAATACGCCCCCTTGTGGACACAGGAAATGTCGCGTTTTGCATCGACATTGTCCGATCGGCTCGAAACTTCACATGTGTGATGAGGTCACGACCCCGTACGCAACGGCCCACATCCCGTTACCGCCCCCTGGTGGACGAACCGTAAACCTGCCGTAACTCCATCGTACGTTGTCCGTTTTGCTCGAAACGTCGCGTGTTCGACGAGGGGACCGCCCTCGACGCAGCCGCCCACGTCCGGTCGCACGCGGGGGTTTTCGAAGAGCAGCCCGGGGGTAGCGGGGACGCCGAGTGGCGTGGAGCGAGGGCCCGTCATAGCCGCTTGCGGCTTTAATTAGGGCCCGAGCCTGTGTCAACGACCCAGGGAGGTCCCTATTGTTATTCGACATGCACATTAGTCGACGTGCCAGCCGACGAGTAACAACAAGTAAGCAAGCAAGTACTCAAGTACTGCATAGACCTGGCAGCAAAAACCCCAGATATTGTAATGTTTATTTTTCTTATTATTATTATTATTATTATTATTATTATTATGCCACTTCGAACGCCATTTCGACCCCTTTCCCAAGCCGGGAAACGGACGAAATTTTGCACGCACGTGGGGCCTGTGGCAACTTAGCGTTGAGTGGTGGTCTCGCATGTGGGCGTGGCCAAATGGCAAAATAGCGCCCCCTACAAACTTTTCAAAAACCCATAGGGAAAAAAATGACGTTAACGAAAGCGGACCAAAGTCGGCAGACATATTTATCAATGCGAGATGAACAAAAAATCCTCTTATGGCGAAGCCCAAAACCCAACAGGAAGTCGGCCATTTTGGTTCAAATTTCGTTTACGCAAAACGAACTCCTCCTAGGGGTTACGCCCGATCGGCTCCAAATTGGGTTCAGAACATCGTCAGACCTAGCTGAGCTTATCTTGTGCTCCGCAGGTCTGTAGCTCAAAGGGGTTGGCCTCTGGCGTGCCCCGAAGTTTGGCGACTGTTTCGGTGCTCGCCATGTAAATACGAACGGCTCTCATGCCCACATACTTGATCGTAGACGCTTCAAACTTGGTGCAAAAATCTATGGCGAGACCCTGAACGATCCGACATATTATTTGCCGACGTCGCTCATAGCGCCCCCCGGTGGTAACAGGAAACGTACAAAAATTCGTTAAAAATACGTAGTTGACCAAATCGACTTCGTTACACTTCTAGTACATGCAGACCCGGATGGTGAAGCTACATCATGAACGCTTTGACCCTACGAGCAACGGCGTCCGTGTGCCGCCGCGGCGAATGTGTATCATCCCAATTTAAATTTCGTTTGCCTTTTACGTGCACATACTTCGTCGTAGCCACTTGAAATTCAAAGGAGATGACGATGGCTCCTCCCTGAACGTTTTGATGTATCGACTTCCTGCCTGGCTCATAGCGCCCCCCGGTGGTAACAGGAAGTACGCAAAAATTCATAAAAAATCCATACTTCGCCCGATCAACTTCATTCCACTTCTAATACATGCAGAACCAGTTGCTGAAGCTACATTATGAACGCTGTGAAGATACGACGAAGGGCGTCCGTGTGCCGCCGCGGCGACTGACGATTTTTTATCGTACAATTACGTTTGCCTTTTTCGTGGCTTTAACGAAGTCGTGTCCTCACGAAATTTCATCCACGGGTCAAGAATGGCGAGCTCTTTCAGCGGATAGAGTCGTTTCCCATGGGCGTGGCTAAATGCCTCAATAGCGCCCCCTAGAAGTTTTTCCGAATTTCTCCATAGACAAATTTCGCTTACTTTGTCGTACACATACGAAACTCGACACACACGTGTATCATACCCAAACTTACCAAAAATTGAATTGGAGCCACGCCCTAAACCCAACAGGAAGTCGGCCATTTTGGTTAGCATTTCTTTGACGCAAAACGAACTCCTCCGAGGGAGTTCGCCCGATTGACTTCAAATTGGGCACGGAACATCTCCAGACTGAGCTGATTACGGCTTGTGCTCCGCAGGTGTGTAGGTCAAAGGGTGTGGCTACTAGGGCACGGCCAAGTTCCCGAATTCAGCTAAAAAGGTTTAAATGCTATCACGCCCACAGATTTGATCGCAGCAGCTTCAAACTTGGTGCACATGATGATGGCGTGACCCTGAACGATCCGACATATTATTTTCCTACGTCACTCATAGCGCCCCCCGGTGGTAACAGGAAGTGCGCTAAAATTCATTAAAAATACATAGTTGCCCCCATCAACTTCATTCCACTTCTAAAACATGCCGAACAAGTTGGTGAAGGTATTTCGTGAACGCTATGACGCTACGGCTAATGGCCCCCTTGTGGCGGCGACAGGAATAGCGCTCCATCGTGAACTGCCACCTCCCACGGATTTTGCCCGATTGACTTCATATTCGCTACAGATCATCAGGAGACCGAGCTGGTCAAACACTATTAAAAGCTTTTCTCTACGTGAAACGGCGTGGCTGCTAGGGGGCGACAAAGTTGGCCAACTGCTCGTTTAGTCGCCATGCTATTACATTTGCCTTCCACGCCCACATACTTGGTCGTAGTCACTTCAAAATTTCAGTACATGATCAGGGGCCCGCCCTGTACGCCTCCATTTGATCGTACGCTAGCTCGCTCAATACGCCCCCTTGTGGACACAGGAAATGTCGCGTTTTGCATCGACATTGTCCGATCAGCTCGAAACTTCACATGTGTGATGAGGTCACGACCCCGTACGCAACGGCCCACATCCCGTTACCGCCCCCTGGTGGACGAACCGTAAACCTGCCGTAACTCCATCGTACGTTGTCCGTTTTGCTCGAAACGTCACGTGTTCGACGAGGGGACCGCCCTCGACGCAGCCACCCACGTCCGGTTGCGCGCGGGGGTTTTCGAAGAGCGGCCCGGGGGTAGCGGGGACGCTGAGTGGCGTGGAGCGAGGGCCCGTCATAGCCGCTTGCGGCTTTAATTAGGGCCCGAGCCTGTGTCAACGACCCAGGGAGGTCCCTATTGTAATTCGACATCCACATAAATCGACGTGCAAGTCGACGAGTAACAACAAGTAAGCAAGCAAGTAACCAAGTACTGCATAGACCTGGCAGCAAAAACCCCAGATATTGTAATGTTTTTTATTATTATTCTTACCCATAGTAAATCGCCTTTTTGGAGGCCTGAACATGCCGTAAAACGAACGATATTTGCCATGCACATGGGGACGGCCCAAAAATTTTGTTTTTTAAAGTCGTTAAAAATGGGCGGGGCCAAATGGCAAAATAGCGCCCCCTACAAACTTTTCAAAAACCCATAGGGAAAAAAATGACGTTAACGAAAGCGGACCAAAGTTGGCAGACATATTTATCAATGCGAGATGAACAAAAAATCCTCTTATGGCGAAGCCCAAAACCCAACAGGAAGTCGGCCATTTTGGTTCAAATTTCGTTTACGCAAAACGAACTCCTCCTAGGGGTTACGCCCGATCGGCTCCAAATTGGGTCCAGAACATCGTCAGACCTAGCTGAGCTTATCTTGTGCTCCGCAGGTCTGTAGCTCAAAGGGGTTGGCCTCTGGCGTGCCCCGAAGTTTGGCGACTGTTTCGGTGCTCGCCATGTAAATACGAATGGCTCTCATGCCCACATACTTGATCGTAGACGCTTCAAACTTGGTGCAAAAATCTATGGCGAGACCCTGAACGATCCGACATATTACTTGCCGACGTCGCTCATAGCGCCCCCCGGTGGTAACAGGAAACGTACAAAAATTCGTTAAAAATACGTAGTTGACCAAATCGACTTCGTTACACTTCTAGTACATGCAGACCCGGATGGTGAAGCTACATCATGAACGCTTTGACCCTACGAGCAACGGCGTCCGTGTGCCGCCGCGGCGAATGTGTATCATCCCAATTTAAATTACGTTTGCCTTTCACACGCACATACTTCGTCGTAGCCACTTGAAATTTTAAGGACATGACGATGGCTCCTCCCTGGACGTTTTGATGTATCGACTTCCTGCCTGGCTCATAGCGCCCCCCGGTGGTAACAGGAAGTACGCAAAAATTCATTAAAAATCCATACTTCACCCGATCAACTTCATTCCACTTCTAATACATGCAGAACCAGTTGCTGAAGCTACATTATGAACGCTGTGAAGATACGACGAACGGCGTCCGTGTGCCGCCGCGGCGACTGACGATTTTTTATCGTACAATTACGTTTGCCTTTTTCGTGGCTTTAACGAAGTCGTGTCCTCACGAAATTTCATACACAGGTCAAGAATGGCGAGCTCTTTCAGCGGATAGAGTCGTTTCCCATGGGCGTGGCTAAATGCCTCAATAGCGCCCCCTTGAAGTTTTTCCGAAATTCTCCATAGACAAATTTCGCTTACTTTGTCGTACACATACGAAACTCGACACACACGTGTATCATACCCAAACATACCAAAAATTGAATTGGAGCCACGCCCTAAACCCAACAGGAAGTCGGCCATTTTGGTTAGCATTTCTTTGACGCAAAACGAACTCCTCCGAGGGAGTTCGCCCGATTGACTTCAAATTGGGCACGGAACATCTCCAGACTGAGCTGATTACGGCTTGTGCTCCGCAGGTGTGTAGGTCAAAGGGCGTGGCTACTAGGGCACGGCCAAGTTCCCGAATTCAGCTAAAAAGGTTTAAATGCTATCACGCCCACAGATTTGATCGCAGCAGCTTCAAACTTTGTGCACATGATGATGGCGTGACCCTGAACGATCCGACATATAATTTTCCTACGTCACTCATAGCGCCCCCCGGTGGTAACAGGAAGTGCGCTAAAATTCATTAAAAATACATAGTTGCCCCCATCAACTTCATTCCACTTCTAAAACATGCCGAACAAGTTGGTGAAGGTATTTCGTGAACGCTATGACGCTACGGCTAATGGCCCCCTTGTGGCGGCGACAGTAATAGCGCTCCATCGTGAACTGCCACCTCCCACGGATTTTGCCCGATTGACTTCATATTCGCTACACATCATCAGGAGACCGAGCTGGTCAAACACTATTAAAAGCTTTTCTCTACGTGAAACGGCGTGGCTGCTAGGGGGCGACAAAGTTGGTCAACTGCTCGTTTAGTCGCCATGCTATTACGTTTGCCTTCCACGCCCACATACTTGGTCGTAGTCACTTCAAAATTTCAGTACATGATCAGGGGCCCGCCCTCTACGCCTCCATTTGATCGTACGCTAGCTCGCTCAATACGCCCCCTTGTGGACACAGGAAATGTCGCGTTTTGCATCGACATTGTCCGATCAGCTCGAAACTTCACATGTGTGATGAGGTCACGACCCCGTACGCAACGGCCCACATCCCGTTACCGCCCCCTGGTGGACGAACCGTAAAACCTGCCGTAACTCCATCGTACGTTGTCCGTTTTGCTCGAAACGTCACGTGTTCGACGAGGGGACCGCCCTCGACGCAGCCGCCCACGTCCGGTCGCGCGCGGGGGTTTTCGAAGAGCGGCCCGGGGGTAGAGGGGACGCCGAGTGGCGTGGAGCGAGGGCCCGTCATAGCCGCTTGCGGCTTTAATTAGGGCCCGAGCCTGTGTCAACGACCCAGGGAGGTCCCTATTGTTATTCGACATGCACATTAGTCAACGTGCCAGCCGACGAGTAACAACAAGTAAGCAAGCAAGTACTCAAGTACTGCATAGACCTGGCAGCAAAAACCCCAGATATTGTAATGTTTATTATTATTATTATTATTATTATTATTATTCCCCGCAAAGAATCGCAAAAACGACCCCTTTGCCATGCACGAAAACTCACCAAACTTTGTAGCCTCGTGGGGCTTCGCGAAAAATTTGATATTTTGGCAGCGTCGCATTTGGGCGGGGCCAGATGGCTAAATAGCGCCCCCTACAATTTTCCCAAAAACCCATAGGGAAAAAAATGACGTTAACGAAAGCGGACCAAAATCGCCACACATGTTCATCAATGCGAGATAAACACAAAATCCTCCTATCGCGAAGCCCGAAACCCAACAGGAAGTTGGCCATTTTTATTCAAATTTCGTTTACCCAAAACGAACTCCTCCTAGAGATTACGCCCGATCGGCTCCAAATTGGGTTCAGAACATCGTCAGACCTAGCTGAGCTTATCTTGTACTCCGCAGGTCTGTAGCTCAAAGCGCTTGGCCTCTGGCGTGCCCCGAAGTTTGGCGACTGTTTCGGTGCTCGCCATGTAAATACGAATGGCTCTCATGCCCACATACTTGATCGTAGACGCTTCAAACTTGGTGCAAAAATCTATGGCGAGACCCTGAACGATCCGACATATTATTTGCCGACGTCGCTCATAGCGCCCCCCGGTGGTAACAGGAAACGTACAAAAATTCGTTAAAAATATGTAGTTGACCAAATCGACTTCGTTACACTTCTAGTACATGCAGACCCGGATGGTGAAGCTACATCATGAACGCTTTGACCCTACGAGCAACGGCGTCCGTGTGCCGCCGCGGCGACTGCCGATTTTTTGTCGTAAAATTACGTTTCCCGATTACGCGCACATACTTCGTCGTAGCCACTTGAAATTCAAAGGACATGACGTTGGCTCCGCCCTGAACGTTTTGATATATCGACTTCCTGCCTGGCTCATAGCGCCCCCGGTGGTAACAGGAAGTACGCAAAAATTCGTTAAAAATCCATACTTCACCCGATCAACTTCATTCCACTTCTAATACATGCAGAACCAGTTGCTGAAGCTACATTATGAACGCTGTGAAGCTACGACGAACGGCGTCCGTGTGCCGCCGCGGCGACTGACGATTTTTTATCGTACAATTACGTTTGCCTTTTTCGTGGCTTTAACGAAGTCGTGTCCTCACGAAATTTCATACACAGGTCAAGAATGGCGAGCTCTTTCAGCGGATAGAGTCGTTTCCCATGGGCGTGGCTAAATGCCTCAATAGCGCCCCCTTGAAGTTTTTCTGAAATTCTCCATAGACAAATTTCGCTTACTTTGTCGTACACATACGAAACTCGACACACACGTGTATCATACCCAAACATACAAAAAATTGAATTGGAGCCACGCCCTAAACCCAACAGGAAGTCGGCCATTTTGGTTAGCATTTCTTTGACGCAAAACGAACTCCTCCGAGGGAGTTCGCCCGATTGACTTCAAATTGGGCACGGAACATCTCCAGACTGAGCTGATTACGGCTTGTGCTCCGCAGGTGTGTAGGTCAAAGGGCGTGGCTGCTAGGGCACGGCCAAGTTCCCGAATTCAGCTAAAAAGGTTTAAATGCTATCACGCCCACAGATTTGATCGCAGCAGCTTCAAACTTGGTGCACATGATGATGGCGTGACCCTGAACGATCCGACATATTATTTTCCTACGTCACTCATAGCGCCCCCCGGTGGTAACAGGAAGTGCGCTAAAATTCATTAAAAATACATAGTTGCCCCCATCAACTTCATTCCACTTCTAAAACATGCCGAACAAGTTGGTGAAGGTATTTCGTGAACGCTATGACGCTACGGCTAATGGCCCCCTTGTGGCGGCGACAGGAATAGCGCTCCATCGTGAACTGCCACCTCCCACGGATTTTGCCCGATTGACTTCATATTCGCTACAGATCATCAGGAGACCGAGCTGGTCAAACACTATTAAAAGCTTTTCTCTACGTGAAACGGCGTGGCTGCTAGGGGGCGACAAAGTTGGCCAACTGCTCGTTTAGTCGCCATGCTATTACGTTTGCCTTCCACGCCCACATACTTGGTCGTAGTCACTTCAAAATTTCAGTACATGATCAGAGGCCCGCCCTCTACGCCTCCATTTGATCGTACGCTAGCTCGCTCAATACGCCCCCTTGTGGACACAGGAAATGTCGCGTTTTGCATCGACATCGTCCGATTGGCTCGAAACTTCACATGTGTGATGAGGTCACGACCCCGAACGCAACGGCCCACATCCCGTTACCGCCCCCTGGTGGACGAACCGTAAACCTGCCGTAACTCCATCGTACGTTGTCCGATTTGCTCGAAACGTCACGTGTTCGACGAGGGGACCGCCCTCGACGCGGCCGCCCGCCTCCGGTTGCGCGCGGGGGTTTTCGAAGAGCGGCCCGGGGGTAGCGGGGACGCCGAGTGGCGTGGAGCGAGGGCCCGTCATAGCCGCTTGCGGCTTTAATTATTATTATTATTCCCGTTCTCCCACTTCGAACGCTATTTCGACCCCTTTCCCAAGCCGAGAAACGGCCGACATTTTAGACGCACGTGGGGCCTGTGGCAACTTAGCGTTCAGTGGTGGTTTCGCATGTGGGCGTGGCCTATTGGCGCCACAGCGCCCCCTAGACCGCGCATAGGGAATGAGGGTCTGCGTCACCGATTTGTCCGAAACTTGGTAAACTTATTCATCAACCCGAGATCTTCAAAAAATTTGCTATACTGACATACCCTAAAACCAACAGGAAGTCGGCCATTTTGCTTCAAAGTTGGTTTACGCGAAACGAACTCCTCCTAGGGGTTACGCCCGATCGGCTCCAAATTGGGTAGACAACATCGTCTGACCTAGCTGAGCTTATCTTGTGCTCCGTAGGTCTGTAGCTCAAAGCGCTTGGCCTCTGGCGTGCCCCGAAGTTTGGCGACTGTTTCGGTGCTCGCCATGTAAATACGAACGGCTCTCATGCCCACATACTTGATCGGAGACGCTTCCAACTTGGTGCAAAAATCTATGGAGAGACCCTGAACGATCCGACATATTATTTGCGTACGTCGCTCATAGCGCCCCCCGGTGGTAACAGGAAACGTACAAAAATTCGTTAAAAATACGTAGTTGACCAAATCGACTTCGTTACACTTCTAGTACATGCAGACCCGGATGGCGAAGCTACATCATGAACGCTTTGACCCTACGAGCAACGGCGTCCGTGTGCCGCCGCGGCGAAAGTGTATCATCCCAATTTAAATTTCGTTTGCCTTTCACGCGCACATACTTCGTCGTAGCCACTTGAAATTCAAAGGACATGACGTTGGCTCCTCCCTGAACGTTTTGATGTATCGACTTCCTGCCTGGCTCATAGCGCCCCCCGGTGGTAACAGGAAGTACGCAAAAATTCATTAAAAATCCATACTTCACCCGATCAACTTCATTCCACTTCTAATACATGCAGAACCAGTTGCTGAAGCTACATTATGAACGCTGTGAAGATACGACGAACGGCGTCCGTGTGCCGCCGCGGCGACTGACGATTTTTTATCGTACAATTACGTTTGCCTTTTTCGTGGCTTTAACGAAGTCGTGTCCTCACGAAATTTCATCCACAGGTCAAGAATGGCGAGCTCTTTCAGGGGATAGAGTCGTTTCCCATGGGCGTGGCTAAATGCCTCAATAGCGCCCCCTTGAATTTTTTCCGAAATTCTCCATAGACAAATTTCGCTTACTTTGTCGTACACATACGAAACTCGACACACACGTGTATCATACCCAAACATACCAAAAATTGAATTGGAGCCACGCCCTAAACCCAACAGGAAGTCGGCCATTTTGGTTAGCATTTCTTTGACGCAAAACGAACTCCTCCGAGGGAGTTCGCCCGATTGACTTCAAATTGGGCACGGAACATCTCCAGACTGAGCTGATTACGGCTTGTGCTCCGCAGGTGTGTAGGTCAAAGGGCGTGGCTGCTAGGGCACGGCCAAGTTGCCGAATTCAGCTAAGAAGGGTTAAATGCTATCACGCCCACAGATTTGATCGCAGCGGCTTCAAACTTGGTGCACATGATGATGGCGTGACCCTGAACGATCCGACATATTATTTTTCTACGTCACTCATAGCGCCCCCCGGTGGTAACAGGAAGTGCGCTAAAATTCATTAAAAATACATAGTTGCCCCCATCAACTTCATTCCACTTCTAAAACATGCCGAACAAGTTGGTGAAGGTATTTCGTGAACGCTATGACGCTACGGCTAATGGCCCCCTTGTGGCGGCGACAGGAATAGCGCTCCATCGTAAACTGCCACCTCCCACGGATTTTGCCCGATTGACTTCATATTCGCTACAGATCATCAGGAGACCGAGCTGGTCAAACACTATTAGAAGCTTTTCTCTACGTGAAACGGCGTGGCTGCTAGGGGGCGACAAAGTTGGCCAACTGCTCGTTTAGTCGCCATGCTATTACGTTTGCCTTCCACGCCCACATACTTGGTCGTAGTCACTTCAAAATTTCAGTACATGATCAGGGGCCCGCCCTCTACGCCTCCATTTGATCGTACGCTAGCTCGCTCAATACGCCCCCTTGTGGACACAGGAAATGTCGCGTTTTGCATCGACATTGTCCGATCGGCTCGAAACTTCACATGTGTGATGAGGTCACGACCCCGTACGCAACGGCCCACATCCCGTTACCGCCCCCTGGTGGACGAACCGTAAACCTGCCGTAACTCCATCGTACGTTGTCCGTTTTGCTCGAAACGTCACGTGTTCGACGAGGGGACCGCCCTGGACGCGGCCGCCCACGTCCGGTTGCGCGCGGGGGTTTTCGAAGAGCGGCCCGGGGGCAGCGGGGACGCCGAGTGGCGTGGAGCGAGGGCCCGTCATAGCCGCTTGCGGCTTTAATTTTACTTATTTCTTTAATGTACCTACAAACTATCACTCACCTCTTGAAGTGCAGGATGTCTTTGGTCTTTGTGGCTCATTGACTAACTTGTGAATTTTCCACTGACAGAAGGGCAGGTTATTTCTGATCTGGTGATCTCATTATGTGGGGAGAATGCGGAAGCTGTTGTCTGCACTCAACCACGTACTACTAAGGTGCTAAACTGATTGTCATTAAAATAAGTACAATACAAGACAGTAAAAAAATAGAATAAATAAGTACAAACTTTCAGGTTAAAACTGCTCTTAACCAGAATATGGCTTATCAATCTCAAACACTTTAACTTTGACAGTGTTTGGTGTACAGTAGAAGTTAGGTACCGTATTCTCTGCTGCGTTTTCATATTTCTGAATTCTGCATTGTGTTTAATAACTTGTTATATCTGCCTGTCTGACTTTTTGAATGCAGTTAAACAGAACAGGTCATCGTTGTTTTTTTGAAAATGGAAAAAAAAGTTTATTTTTGTGCTTTATATGCATGGATTCATGGTGGACACAAGCTTTATTTTGTATTTTGCAAAATAAAATATCCAAAGACACGTCTACAAAATATTTACTAAAGAAAGTCAGTTCATGCAGACACAACACACAGACAAAATATGCCACGTGGTGGAGTTGAGACACAGAGTGAAAGACAAGAAATGTGCTGACTTGTCCTAGTCATTTGTCTTAGGTTTGAAAAACAAGGGAATAACATGAAATTGAACACAAGTCTGTAATTGTCAGTATAGTTTTACGTGAATAGGTGATATCAGAGTCACATTATACAAGCTGTCAGTCTCTGCATACAAGGAAAATATACCTGAAATTTCACCCAGTTTTCGTTTACTGTCACATAAGTCAGTTTAACAGAACAGTGACATTGGGTCACAGTTTATCTATTTCCATTACGGTTTCATTTTCAAAACCTTTATACCTGTATTGTCTCTTTATGGACCTGACACTGACATGATAACTTCTAGTGCTAGTTTACTGTCATAACCATAGGATTTACGGTTAAAGTTCTCTTCCCCTTTCAAAAATATCTGACTGAACTATCAAATGAGATATACTGTATCATCATCCTACATGTACCATCATGGTGGCTATTTTCAAACAGTGTGCTGTACATAGTTCACCATAGTGTGCATTAGCTTGTCAGAAGAAACCTAAAGGAAGTGACACCTTGAACTTGGTATCATGTTCTGTTTAAAACCACTGTTGTTTTTCTGTACTCTGACAGACGAGTAGAGAGGAGGAGTGAGAGATGTGGTTATGCTGTGGTCGATTCATGTGTCTGGTAGGAGAGTCAACACAGTGGACATGAAACAAGTTTTTTTTGTTCCAGCCATGACTTGATGCTCAATAACCACTGGCCATATGTCAGTATATCTGAAAACTCTCACAGACATACTGTAACTCACTTTACAGGTGATTTAATGAGTCAAAAACAACATTCATCATACTGTAAATGTTAAAATCTTTGAGATTGCCTTTAGAAACTCACAGTGACTCTGTTGACTCAGGAAATAGGAAAATAGGAAAAATATGAGTTTGGTAATCAATTATTAATTCATTTGATAGCTAAGGAAATAAACTTTTACACATAGAAATGAAAATAAACTTTTACACATTGAAGATCCTGCACAGTGTCCATGTCCGAGGCAGCTGATGTGAACTGTTAATGTTGAACTCTTCCATGAGTGTGCTTGGCATAATGTGACAATTGTTATGCACTTGTCAAGTATTTTAACTGACACTAAAATGAAGAAAGTTACCACTAATCGACTGATTAAGTTATTTCATTGCCTGATCACCATTGAGTTACATGTGAGGACCTTTGGCTCCATCGTGTGTTCAGAAATATTCTCTGCACTGATCTCAACTTTAGAAGTTAAAGCAGAAGTAAGCGATCCGGTCGTTTTGGGTAATGCTGCGTTCCAGGCAGGCTTTTGAAACCGTAAATTACAGCTTCAAGTCACGACTTACGATTTTGTAGCGTTCCAGGCAACCCACTCGTGTTTTTCCGACCTGTTTTACCTGTGAAAGTCACTATAACGGCCACTCATAACTTCAGACCCGTGGACTCGTACCAGATCGAACTGGTATGACTTCACAGGTCGGAAAAACACGAGTTACGGGCTGCCTTGAACGCACCATAACAGTCCTCGTCCCTACGTCACCACATTCACGCGCATCCCTTGGCTGCACACACAGCCCTTCATGCCGTTCTCTCTCCTCATTGGATAAAAACTGTAGGATACGAGAAAAGTTTTCTCCTCGGCTCAGAACAGAGCAGAGGGACTGAGAGACCCGTGTTTCGGTCCAAACACTCTATGTAAGTGATTGCTGTCGGAAGATATAACTATTTAAGACTTATATTAACACAAAAATATCGCTTACTTCTGCTTTAAGAACAAATTATCCATTTGTTTTAAAAGAAAGTATCTGTATTCAGAATAGGGCTGGGCGATATGGCCTAAAATCAATATCACGATATATTGTTCAGTTTGCCTCGATAACGATAAATGGACGATAACTGCGAGGTGTTTTCTCATTGCTCTAGTGTGTGTGTGTGTCATTAACTCAGGTGAAAAAATAACAACAGTCTCAGTACAGATGAGCGCGCTCCAATAGCCGCGCTGCTGCCGGTGTGTCACCGGCTCTGTCCCTTCCTGTTACAGACTGGATGGGTGCAGTCACGTGACTACACACGCTGAACACGGAGTAGGCTATGGCTTTTAAAGGGACATGAACACAGCCTACCTACACACACAGCCAAAAAAGACAAAAACGACTTTTATTTTGTTTCTTTTTTCTTCTTTTTTTAAAACCGAATTTACCGACCTGGGCAAAATGACGTCGGTTATCGTCGTAAATTTCGATATCGATAAATTTTCGGTTTATCGCCCAGCCCTAATTCAGAATACACCAATTTAAACTGTAACGGAATACAATTATTCATGTTTTGTATTTTAAATACAGTATGTAACGCTGTTACGTGTAATCCGTTACTCCACAACCCTGCATATCAGTGAACAAGTCACAGCTACAAGCAGTCAGAAGGTTGTGGTTTAAACTAGGGCTGCCCTCAAATAGTCGACCAACAAGTCTGCTAAACACCAGACAAGAGAGAGGAACAGCAGAGCTACTTTTTTTCCCCCTTTTTTTCAGCAGCACTGTCCTTAAAGGTGACGCACATGCAGACGTCCTTGTGAGTTTGTTGTCTGACGTTCCTTCGCGGGGTGTGCACTGCATAACTGGCACATTCTGTACCTACTGTAGGCCAAGTACTCCCATGTGATTTTTTGCTGCAAAATATGACTGAGAGCATGTGTGCAAATCTGCATGTGTCGACTCGCCCCCATGAGGGGATGACATAGTTCACGGTTTCGCCGGTGTCAGGCAGAGCAGTGAACTGAGACACTGATAGCTTTTATCTTTTATTTTGTGAAGCCGGCGCCAGGAGCCCCCTGGTTAAATACTGCTGCAATTTAAATTCTGAGATCATTCTGTGTGAAAAGAAAAGAAATGATCTGCTCCATCACATAAACTGTTTCCTCGCCTGTTTCAACAATTGTACCTAGTAACTCTGCAATGTGTGCTTATTCTGGAAAAAGTGTGCAAATGTATGTGTAAATTGCAAGTTGGCAGTAAAGTGTGAGGGTATGAAAGAAGTGTTGTGTGTTTGAAGAGAGACTGATCGAAGTTAACAAATAGCAGATAGACTAGGTTGTGGCGCCGATAGGAAAAATTGGTGTTACACAGTTGGAAAATATAAAGTCAGAATTGAAGGAGTTAAAATAAAATAAAAAGTTAAAGAAAAGGCGTGAGTGAACAAGGGGGAACGCCTAAAGGCTCCTCAGAGTCGAGTGTGATTGGTGAACAATGAGTGAGGAGTGTTGGACATTGTAGTACTGGTGACTCATAGGTTGGCAAACCACCCAGAAAAGTACACAGACACAGAAAGTTAAAAATAGTTCCCCCTCCCTCGTGCTCATTCTGGGGCATGCACAGAGAAATTACTTTTTTTTTTTTTTTTTTTTTTTTTACAACCAGTTGACATAAGTTAAAGCAGCCACCACTAAGATGAGTATTGTGCTGACAGCCCTAATTGGGACCAAGTACCCAGAGCTGTTAAAAGAAATTATTTCTGAAAAATGGTAAAAGCGGACTTAGGGAATGCCCTCTGCTTGGCCTAAGGATGGCACGTTTGACATGACAGTGTGTGAGGATATGGAAAGGCAAATTGGAGATTACAAAATAAAAAACAAAAGCAAGAAAAGGCATCCCGACGGGATCCTTCCCCGGATCCCGTCGGAAGGAATCGTGGAATACTCTCCAGAAATGCACACCTGCATCCTGTCAGGACTGGCTCCTTTTCCTGACAAACAACACGCGGAGAGGGGAAGGTGCCGACAATAATCTTATTTATTTGCAACAACAATCAAAGGTGAACAATCAGTAGTGGAGGATATCAGTGGTGAGTGCGGGTGCCTGGATGGCTATGTAGGTGTTGTCTGTGCATTAAAACCAAGAGGACAGTCGCAGCGGGGGAGCTGCAGGACGCCAGGTCATGAATGGGATGAGAGAGAGGGAGACGGCGATCTCCACCCGGCTTTTAGGAACATAGCCACGCCCCCCTACAGCCCGCACACCGGAGTCCCATGAGCAATCCTGAGGGAAGGAGAGACAGAGAGCGAGAGGGGAGCCGCACACACACACACACTCACACATACACACAACCACTTGGGGTTGTCACACCCCCCCCCTTAAGACGGGACCCCAAAGGGGAACCGGCACAATAAACCCCCAAGCTAGTAAGGGTGGCAGGACCAGCTACATGTTACCCATTTACAGTTGTAACCATACTCTAAATAACATGAATTACATGAACAATTCCCACTGAAAAAACCCAACCCAACTCACCCAGCCATCCCAGAACTCTGCAACCTGGTACCGGGGAAGCCTATTTAAGAGTATGAAAGGACGGAGGAGCAGGAGTGTGAAAGCGGGGATAAAGTTACATGTCATCATACATACAAGATTAACAATGCACAACTGACCCAATACCCCATTAACTCTAAGGCAGAGGCGCCCTAGACAAAGCATCTGCCAGGATATTATCTTGCCCTTTAATGTGGCGTATATCTAAATCATAACCCTGCAAAAAGAGAGACCACCTGACCAGTCTCTGATTTGGAGTTTTCAAGGAACCTAAGAATGTCAAAGGGTTGTGATCTGTGTAAACAATTAAAGGTGCCGTCCCACCTACGTACACCTCAAAATGCTGTAAGGCCAGAATGAGACCCAAAGCCTCCTTTTCTATCACTGAATAGTTGGCCTGATGTCGATTGAACTTTCTTGAGAAAAAACAGACTGGTCTCAACAACCCCTCGTCCCCTCCCTGGAGAAGGACGGCACCGGCCCCGACCTGGCTGGCATCAACTGGTCAAACTGGGGAGCAGCCAACACAGGACAGGAACACAGTAAAGACTTTACATTCTCAAAGGCCTGCTGGCACGCAGTAGACCACACGAACTTAGCTCCACCCTTCAGTAGCTCAGTCAGAGGAAAAACAACAGTAGAGAAATTTCTGCAGAAACTTCTATAGTATCCAACCAGACCCAAAAACCGCTGGAGCTCTTTCTTCGTAGTTGGCGGTGGAAACTCAGACACAGCTTGCACCTTAGCCTGAACAGGAACAACATTACCCTGACCAACCACACGCCCCAAATAAGTAACAGTGGCTCTAGCAAACTCACATTTGGCTAAATTTACTGTCAACTGGGCCTCAGCCAACCTCTCAAACAACTCTTTCACTCTCTGTAAATGTGAATGCCATGTGTCACTATACACAACCAGATCATCCAAATACACTGAACAGCCCTTTAACCCATGCACAACCCGGTTCATAAGCCGCTGAAAAGTGGCCGGAGCGTTCTTTAAACCAAAGGGCATAACAGTATATGAGTAAAGGCCTGCAGGAGTAACAAATGAAGCAATTTCTCTCGCGCGCTCTGACAAGGGCACCTGCCAATAACCCTTGAGCAGGTCGAACTTGGACACAAACTTGGCAGACCCAACCATGTCTATACAATCGTCCATGCGCGGTAATGGAAATGAATCGGACTTAGTGACAGAATTAACCTTCCTCATATCTGTGCAAAATCGCAGAGTTTTATCTGATTTAGGCACCAAAACACAAGGAGACGCCCAACTGGACGCAGACGGAATGGCAATGTCATTCTTCAGCATGTAATCAATCTCAGTGTTCAAGTGCGTCAGCTTCTCAGGACCCATGCGGTAAAACCGCTGTCTGATCGGCTGCGCTTCCCCCACATCAATATCATGTACAATCCAGGAAGTACGAGAGGGAACATCACCAAAAAGCTGCGGAAATCTACCGATCAGCTCCACCAACTCAACACGCTGCTCTTCAGACAGATGTGACAAAAGGGACTGCAGATTACACAAAGACTCAGAATTCTTCAACCTACCACTCAACAAACTGTCATCAGGCTCAGGAACGCCGTCTGTCTCCTGCGCCACACTACAGGTGTCCACAGCGAGCGCTGCACCAACGTCACCTTTTACGCACTCACCATGCCCCGAGCGTTGGTAATATGGCTTCAGCAGGTTCACATGATACAACTGGGACGACTTCCTTCGACCTGGTGTAGCAACGAGATAGTTAACATCAGAAATTTTTTCAGACACAGTGTATGGGCCAACAAACTTAGCCTGGAATGGTGACGTGACCAGCGGAGTCAGTGCGAGGACCTGGTCCCCAGGACTATACTCATGACGCACCGTACCCCGGTCATACTGGGCTTTCATTTTCACTTGAGCCTGCCCCAGCTTTTCTTTTGCCAACAGACCCGCCCGAAACAATCTGTGCCGAAAACCATTAACAAAGTCAATCAGGTTTCGAGGCGCCTCGGCAGGAACCAATCCACCCTTCAGCGCTGCCAACGGCCCGCGCACCGAGTGCCCAAAAACCAATTCGTTCGGACTGAAGCCCGTGCTCTCCTGCACGGCTTCTCGCGCTGCCAACATCAACCAGGGGAGCCCCTCCTCCCAGTCCCGATCCAACTCTGTACAGTAAGCGCGCAACAAGGACTTGAGCGTCTGATGGAACCGCTCTAACGCGCCCTGACTTTGCGCATGATACGCAGTGGACTGGTTATGGCTCACCCCCAGCGATTTCAACACTTCCGCAAACATATGCGAGGAAAAATTGGACCCCCGATCACTTTATATGACCTTGGGTATCCCGAACACTGAAATGAACTGTGCAAGTGCTTTAACTACCGCTTTGGTGGTGATGGTTCGAAGCGGATAAGCCGCTGGGTAACGAGTACACTGACACATGACCGTCAACAAATACTTACACCCCGACTTGGCACTAGGCAACGGCCCCACACAGTCTATTATCAGATACTCAAACGGTTCACTCACCACAGAGATGGGCTGCAACGGTGCCGGTTTTACGCACTGGTTGGGTTTCCCCGTCAGCTGGCAGACGTGACATGTTTTAATATACGCCGCCACCTCTTTTTTGGCCCGCGGCCAAAAAAAATGTTTAAGCACAGACAGATACGTTTTACGCACCCCAAAGTGACCACTTTCATCATGTGCCGTTTTCAAAACGTGGGAACGAAAACCCTGAGGCACCACCACCTGAAACACAGGCGTTCCCACCACATCCTCATCACAAGGCAACCATTTGCGGACCAACATCCCATCCTGCACAAAATAGCCCTGGGCTACATCACCAACCTGGTGACGCGGCACAACCTGATCCCACAGTGAGGACAACGAAACATCAGATTTCTGAGCCTTAATCCACTCCTCTCTTACCACAAGTGGAGGCAAATCAGGCAGCGCAACCGGTTCCACCGAGGCCGCAGCCTCCGCTGGCACAGACGCACATTTACTCTGAGCGCGCGTCATGGCACAAACAGGAAAAACTTCAAGCGCTGAACTGCCAGACGCCACCGGTTCGGACACCACCACAGGTGGCGGGGGACCACTGGACCAAACCCGACCACCACAAATATCATTTCCCAGAATCATTGACACGCCTGGCAAAGGCAACTCAGGCCGCACGCCCACAGAAAACACACCTTTAGCCAGATCACAATCCAACACCACATCATGGCGTGGCACGGGAACGAAGCCAAGCTCCATCCCCCGCATCACAATGAAATCTCCAGACTGCGTATCAGAGGAAAAAGGGAGCACAGACTGCACAATGAAAGAATGTCGGGCCCCTGTGTCACGCAACACTCTCACAGGAACACATTCAGTACTGCCCACCAAGGACACACGCGCCTTTATGATGAAAGGCTCAAACCCAGACTTGTCACTGACGGTCGCCTCCACCGCCTTTTTTTCTGGCACACTTGCACACAACATAGCAGGAGCTGGGGAAGGCGCAAAATTTTTTCGCCTGAGCAAAGGACACTGGTCCTTCCAATGACCTTCCCCACGACAAAAATTGCACAAGTTTGAACGTCCTGGGCGCACAGCGACAGGCGCGCCACGGGCCGGAACAGGTTTGGAAAAACGGCTGCGCGTAAACCTACTGTCATCCACAGCGCGCTCGCGCCCCTCAGCAAAACCAGACTTATGCGTCAGCAAGAAATCATCAGCCAACTCAGCTGCTTTAAGCGCAGTAGCTGGCCCTCTTTCATTTAAGTAGGCGGCTACGCGCTGAGGAACAACATTTTTAAACTGCTCTTTGATTATCAATTCACACAGACCATCAAATGAATTCACTTTTTCCGCGGAACACCAGCGGTGAAAATGAGTGGTCAAATCGCGCACAAACTCCACATTAGTTTGTTTATCAACCTTCATCCACTAAACCTCTGGCGATATGCCTCTGGAACGAGCTCATACGCCTTGAGGACGGCTGACTTCACCCTGTCATAAGTCAAACCCTCCTGCGCGCACACAGCCGAGTAAGCCTCCTGCGCCTTGCCCGTGAGGACGCACTGCAGCAGGAGAACCCTATCAACATCTGACCACTGCCTGGCATCTGCCACGCGCTCAAACAACGTGAAAAAAGTATCAGGATCTCGCTCATTAAATTTAGGCACAAGGCGCAGACTCGCCGTCAAGTCTCTGCCCTCACGCTCAGCCACAGACCCAGACGCGCCAGAATCCCTCTCATTTCGGTCCGCAACCCTCAGCTTCGCCTGCTCCACCTCTAACTGCAACTCCAAGAGGTCTTTCTGCCATCCTGCTCTTTCCCTCTCTTGCTCAAACGTGAGCCTCTCAGCCCGCTCAACCCACGCCGCAGCCCCCGGCTCTCCCTTTGATACAGCTGGCTCAACCCCTGGCCCTTTCTGAACCACACCTCTTTCAAACAATGTCAACAACACAAACACCTTCAACTCATCCTTCAGGATTCCCTCTTCCACCTCAATCGCATAATGTTCCGCAATTTCAAGCAACTCCTCTTTCCTACATGATTCCAAAAACACCGCAGAGGGCGCACCATAGAAAGCTGACAAATCACTCATATTCACCGTAGAGCCGGATCCACACCGCTATGCGCACTTAAGCAGACAATGCCCCCCAGAGCGTTCCCCTCACTGCCTATCCAGAATCTAACTAAACTCAACCCTGGTCTTCATGTGGTTCTGCAGCGGGCTGATTAAGCACAAAACCAGCGGGGACCACCAGCGGCGACCCCACGGAGTGCCCCCGAGATGATTGCTCGCGCAACCAACACTAGCCGCTCCCCACAACACTACTGACAAAAAAAACAAACAGACACAATCCCAAAGGAGACGTGTCCTTCGCCTAACGGGAACCTCCAGAAAAAATGCGCATCCAGTGTATCACCTACCCAGTGGCGGCTGGTGAAAAATATTCTAGGTGGGGCTGTTTGTCCCTGAAGTTTTTGGTGACCATCTTGATAAAAGAACCCCAAACCCATTTTTAGGGATAAACATTAATTATTTATTTGCCTTCATAAATCAGCAGTTTGACAGATAATGACAATGAACAAACAGTAGTCTTTCACTGGTGGCACACAGTGGACATGAAATATATTAGCAAATATATATATATATATATATATATATACAAAAATATGGTTATTAAAAGGCATGTGTATGATGTAACCTACAACAGTGATTAATGTTAACTATAGACAAAGTGTGACAGGAACACTATATGAGGAGCATAACGTGATTAAGTTTGGTCTGACCTTGCTGATGTGAGATGTTAACTTAACTGCTGCATTATCAGGTTTGATGACGAGTCTAACTGTGAACGTACTGGTCACACCTGTAAACATATTGAACAGTGCTGCAGCCTGATGCTCCGCATCACAGACGTCCTGTCACAGCCTGGGTGATTAGTTTCCCCTGGTGTCACTCAGGAATAACAGTGTCCAGTCCAGTGTCCCAGAAGCTGGATGAACTAATAAAAACGCTCTCGGACGAGCTGTGAACGCACCGCGGACGAACCAACAGCATGTAGTCCAGAAGTTGTCTCCGAGCATCAAGAGAGAGCAGTCTCTGACGTGCCGGTTAACGGTGCTCCGGTCCTCCGGTGCTCCTCCCACACACTACGGCCTCCTGTCACATCATAGCAGCCTCCCGCCACCGGCCCACAGAGTTTTATCCACCTGTTCGTTGTATTTCCTCACCGTGAAACTGTGTTTTTCATCCAGCTGTGAAGCTCTGCTGCTAGTCCTGACTTCTGCCTAGCTTGGCTAACGTTAGCTGACAGCACCGTTCATGTGTCCCTTGAGAGTTCATGTTTTGTAATCCGTTCAGATAAATAGGTCTCTAACTCCAGTAACAGTCCGTGTGGTATCTGTCCTCACTGTTTTAAAAAAAAAGTAAATTATACGGGAAACAGAATTTGAAACTGATGAAAACTCCGTAGCCATCCTACTACCGAGGACAGCTCCTCGGTTAATTTCCCCCTCGATTTCTGGTTGCCACGGGAGACCAAAATGTTTGGTTTGGGGCGATATTTTCTGCGCCCCAAAGGCATAAAATCCGACGACGCTGATTGGCTAAATTACCTGTTGCTCCGTATATTTTTTACTTAGCAACAGTCACTGATTGGCTGAGCCGGTACACTGCTCGGGCGACTTCTCCAGCGCCCCAGACACAGAGCGATAGATATAACAGAGACAGTAAATGAACCTGTAGGCAAATTAGCCTCTAAATAATGGTTTAATTTTATATACAGCTCGATTTTAAGAATTCCTATCACATTCACAGGTACAATAAGAAAAAAATATAAATTTTAAATTATTATTTTGGAAAAAATTATAATAATTAAAAATCGCTTTTCATCAGGGGGGGCGGCGCCCGAGCGCCCTCTATTGACCAGCCGCCACTGCACCTACCCTTTCACAGGTGAACCAAGACGAGCCCCCATTTGTCAGGACTGGCTCCTTTTCCTGACAAACAACACGCGGAGAGGGGAAGGTGCCGACAATAATCTTATTTATTTGCAACAACAATCAAAGGTGAACAATCAGTAGTGGAGGATATCAGTGGTGAGTGCGGGTGCCTGGATGGCTATGTAGGTGTTGTCTGTGCATTAAAACCAAGAGGACAGTCGCAGCGGGGGAGCTGCAGGACGCCAGGTCATGAATGGGATGAGAGAGAGGGAGACGGCGATCTCCACCCGGCTTTTAGGAACATAGCCACGCCCCCCTACAGCCCGCACACCGGAGTCCCATGAGCAATCCTGAGGGAAGGAGAGACAGAGAGCGAGAGGGGAGCCGCACACACACACACACACTCACACATACACACAACCACTTGGGGTTGTCACAATCCCTCAAATTGTCCAACAAGTTTTCCATCCTGGATGAGGATAATTTTCCCCCACTTAAAAATGACCACTCTCCTCCGTCATCAAAGCCGGCTCCCCTCACTCACGCACCCTGTCAAAAGCTCCGGAAAGCGGCTGCGCTCAGCCCCTCTGGGATCCCCCCTCGCCTGGAACCGATGTCGGGGAATCCCTTTTCCGTCCCGGCTGCTGTCCCCGCTGCCAACCCGGTCCGTCTTCACTCCGCGTCCTCTTCTCACAGCACTGACTCAGACTCCACTCTCCCTGGCAACGGGAACCAGCAGTCGTCACCCCCTCGTCCACTTTTCTCCCCAACCACATTAATAGTTGGAGATTCAATAATCAGAAATGTCCGCTTTTTTAACGCCGCCACACACTGTTTCCCTGGGTCCACAGTTCCAGTCATACTGAGCAAACTCCCGGCGCTGCTGCACTCTCTCCCGTCCTCCATAAAACGAGTGGTTGTTCACGTTGGGTCCAATGACACCTCTCGCAGACAGTCTGAACTGACAAAAACTCATTTTTTAGACCTTTTAAACTTTTTAAGCAGCTGCGGGAAGTCTGTTTTTATTTCCGGGCCGACTCCCACCGTGGCCCCCGGAGTAGAAGGTTTTAGCAGGATTCTCAGTCTCCACACCTGGTTACAGTCCACCTGCTCCACTCGCAACATCAACTTCATAGACAATTTTAATCTGTTCTGGAACCGCTCCCCCCTCTTCAAAAACGACGGCCTCCACCCGAACAGGCACGGTAGCCGCATGCTAGCGGCTAACCTGCAGCACGCCATCCATACCACCGCACATGCATGACTGTTTACCTGCCACACCCCCCCCACTCACTCCGCTCACTCTTCTTCTCCGCCCAAAGCTTCACTGGCAGCTCACAGCTCACTCATGACCACTAGCACCTCCCCCTGGTCACATCAGTCATTACACCCACAACCTGTAACTTTTCACATTCAGACCATCATCACATGCAGGCACTCCCGCCCACTGAGCACAAGACATTCTGATCTGGTCAACCTGCGTCCACTTCCCCGGTCCTCACAGCCCCTCACAATGCAACATCACCTCAAAGTAGCCTTATTTAAAGGGATAGCTCACCCTAGATGATATTTCGCTCATTATCTACTCACCCTCATGTTGACTAAGGGCTGGAAGAATTCTCAGAGTCCACCGTCCCTTCTCTGAGTTACAGGGGGTCTTGGCGTAGCAGTGCATGTCCATATAACGGTTGCAAAGGGACACCAGAGCTCTTCGTAAAAAAACACACACAAAAAAACATCCAAATACCTCCATGATGCTCGTATGTAATGTCCGTCTTGTGCTGAAGCCCCAAATTGCGCAATTGTCCCGAAAAAAATTAAATAAGTCCACATTCCAAGCATGTTTGTAGCGGAAGCTTCTCGAAGCTCCTCTTCCTGGTCCGTCCAAATCTCGTGTGATTTGCGCCGGCGTCAGTGCGGTTACTGCGAATCACGCGAGATTTGGACGGACCAGAGTGGTCAATTTCTCAAGTGACTTTGAATGTGTACGGCGGGCTACACCAGACCAAGGTGAGCCAAATGATAATTCAAGAAACCAAGAGAACACGCAGATGAAAACTAATAGCGCTAATGGTAGTGCAGTCCTGGAGAAGAGTGCAGGAAATTAGGGCACGTCTCAATCAAACACAAATCAGACAGCAGGACTTAACAAAACACCTAGCCAAGTCCAGCGTCAAACTACTACTACTGCAGTACAGAAAGGAAGCAACCACGGGTCTTAGATTGTTATGCAAAACATAATGAGTGTGTGGGAGGGTCGTCGTACTGGTTAGAGCTAGACCACACAGGAATAGACATACAGAGAGAAATAAACCGCACAGTCATTCAGGAACTAGAGGAATAAAAAACACGGAGTGAGCAGCCCCTCCCACACCTGTTTCCCCTTAGCCTGTGGATTCTTGTAAGTCCCTCTCCTCTCGGCCTCACGTGTTCAGACATGAAAGCGCTATCACTCCAGAAATCCGGGATGATTTTCCCCCTGCAAATCCAGATTCAACACACACACACACACACACACACACACACACACACACGGTAAAACATTGTTCCACAGTCTCCACTGTTCTTCTGTCCACATGTTCTGTCATCACAGCTGCAGAATAAAAACTGTTGTTAGTCAGTCATTGGTTTTACAGCAGTTTAAAGGATGAAGCCTCTTTTCTTTTGTGTGTGTGATGCAAAGTGTAACATCACACCAAGATGCTTCAAAGTCACACACGTGCACACCACACGTGTAACCAATGACTCGGGTCAATGTCAGCAGTCCACGTGCACCGGGCCACTGTAATCAACCCATTGTTATTGACTTCCTCCTTGCTCTCAGCCTTATGATTTCTTAGAATTGGAACTGATTTCAGAGTGAACAGGAGGTTTTTGTTGTTTACTGCAATAAACAGTTTCTCCATCTATTTTTCACAAAATGCAAAATTTCATTCAACACAGAACAGAGCAAGTGGTGGTAGAAACCTGTAAAGAAATAGTATGTATGAACTCCATCTCTGAAACCCTAAGATTACAATCTCAGTTGGTTTTGGTTGTGGACATTTCTTACAGCGTGCACCACCCCGCCCCTCTCTGGCCGGGGGGGAAAACCCGCCGCAGCTCGGCTGGGTAGCTATATAAACCCAGTACCACCAAGAGCCACATCAGTTCTGTCTGAGACGGGTAAGCTGCAGAGAAGCTCCTTCTCTCATTCACCTGAAGACTGAACTCCAAACGGCTTATTTTCTGAACCTTTTCTTCTTACGGACTACTCAACCACACAAAAACCTGTAAGTGATCTAACAGAGGATTTTGAATGTATCACTTAAACCTGCATGGGGGGGAGGATGCCTCGAGTTAAAATATTTTTTAATTTATCGCGAGATGTAGCCTTTTTATTTTATTTTTATTTTTTTTATGCAAGTTAAAGTTGTCACTTAGTAAGGTTTTGGTAAAGTTTGTGTGATACGTTGTAGCTGTGGTGGAGCTGATTGAGGTAGCGATGCAGGAGGAGGAGGAGGAGGAGGAGGCTGCGCTCCTGGCCGAGCACCGAGCAACTTTTTCGGGGCACGCTGCCTCCTCCTCCTCCTCCTGCCTGGATGTCACGGAGCTGCTACATGGTGCATGGAGATGATAAACTTTTGGACAACACAGCCAAACTCCTGCACGCAGCAGTAAATCTAAGTGCGAAGGCGGATGTGGGAGTCCGCTATTCTCACTGACTGCTACATATCACACACACACGCAGCCTCTTCCTCATTTGTCAAGTTGTTTTTCTTCTTTCTCTGTTGCTGTATACAGTCAAACATGGCAGTGTCCAGGATGAGGATGAGGCCATGGCTGGAGATGATGATCGACTCCAACCAAATAACTGGTCTGACCTGGGTGGACGAGGTGAGAGCCTGAATTCAACAGTGATGTTTTACTAAAAATGTGTGGCTCGGTCGGTGTAATGGGACAAATACTGTAGTTAGAATGGAAATTTTCTAATGTGTTTATTTATCTGGGAAGCCAACGAAGCAAGTAAAGAGGAAAGTTATCCCTGCAAAGCTGCACAAGTTTTTCCTGTCTTTTTATAATTTTTTTATATTTTTTTTATACAGTATATATTATATACTGTATATATTTAGTGCAGCTCAAACACCGCATGTTCCTGTTGAAGTAGCATGTTTGCAACACTGGTTGTGATTAGTTTTGACATAGTAATGCTGCATTAGTGAGTTTAATGGTCAGATAAAGTTGGAGGAAACTTGGCAGCCTTTGAAAGTTAAAAAAAAAAAAAAAAGGTGAAGAGTGTGAGATCTTTCTGACAGACACTCCACCTCACATGGCATTTTGTGGTTTCAAAAAAGTTTTTTTCTGTGTGTTTACTACCACTGATGTGCTATCTTCAACAGGAGAAGACGATGTTCTCCACCCCCTGGAAGCACCCAGCTCGGCACGGCTGGGAGATGGACAAGGACGCATGTCTGTTCAAGCAGTGGGCCAAACACACAGGTGAGCAGAGCGAAGAGAAGACACCTGCAAAAACAAAACTACACAAAAACAAATCTTCGTCTTGGGATGAATGAAACTGATCAGACGTGTTTGTGCAGGCAAATACGTGGAGGGCCAGACCAGTGACCCCAAGACGTGGAAAGCCAACTTCCGCTGCGCCCTGAACTCCCTGCCTGACATCGAGGAGGTGAAGCACAAGAGCGTCAACAAAGGACACGGTGCTGTGCGCGTCTTCAAGATGCTGCCTGCCACCCAGAAATCAAAAGGACAAACGACAGGAAGTGAGCAGGGCGGTGTTGTTAGGTTCTTTTTTTATGAGTTAGCTCTGCGGTCTGCAGCGTTCTCTCTTTCTATTTCACACGTGAAGTCAGTTTCATGTCAACTGACAAAGTTTTTTTTCTCTCTCTTTCTTCTTCTGCACAGTGAAGAGATCCAGGCCAAAGACACCAAAGGAAGAAGAGGTAAATACTTTTTATATCGTCCTATACTGTGATATTAAAGGTGGATACTTGCTTGTGTTACCATGAAACCTTTTTTCCCCTTAAATCTCACCAACTCTTCTCTTGTGCAGAGGAAGTACAAGATGGAGGAGGAGTCAGACTACAGCGACTTCAATTCCCCCATGTCTTCGTCATCAGAGGAGGCCGAGTCCACACAGCTGAATGGTGAGCAAGAAAATGAACTGCATATGATGAATGCATTAAAACACACTGAGCTGTAAAAAAAAAAAAAAAATCAAGAAAAAAAACATGAAGAGGGCTGGAGCAAAGTGAACTCAAAGGTTGTTGTTTTGTTTTTACCGACCTTTCAGGTTACACAGTCGCATCTGAAGTGCCTGACTGGGCTAACTCAGTGGAGATCGGTGGTGAAAACAACTATTACCCACGATTTGAAGTCTCACCTGAACACAGCAACGGTAAGACAACTACAGATGCTCATACAGTAGATGTGTCAAAGTGAAATGACAGTGATAGACTAACGTCTCCTCCCTTCTTCCCTCCCTCTTCACTGTGACTTTACAGACGAGGAAAGCTACATCATGGAGGTAAGCATCGACTTCTTCTCTTCACAACATTCATTGTTCAGAGCCATGTTTGTTTGTCTTTGTAGTAGTGATACAAAAGCTTGATTGTTTAAAAAAAAAAAAAAAAAAAAAAAATATATATATATATATATATATATATATATATTTTTTTTTTAATATACATATATTGTATATATTTTATGGGTGTGGGGAAAAGTGAAGTTGCATAAAACCGTTAGTAGCTGTACTCAGTCCAGTCTTGCTCTTTCAGATCTGTGAGCAGCTGGAGAAAGAAGCAATCGCCACAATTAACAACGGATCATACTTGAGCAATGGCCCGGGCACCAGTCCTAGTATGAGCTTGAGTGATTCCTCAGGTAAATGTTGCTAATTGGTGCAGCAGATGGACGACTTCCTCTAAAATAATCTGACTGATAATTATCCCTTAACACTGTGACATAAAGTAACTGTTTTTTTTGTGCGTCCATCTGCTGTTTGAATGAGTGAGAAATAAGGAAAAGAAAACACTTGATTTCAGTTGATATTAAATGCTCCTATGCATGAAGGAAATGAACTGACAGGTGATTAGAAAGATGCTAAACATGCTTTTTGATCATAGCTCAGTCCTTCAGGTTGCACCACATGTTTTACACACTTGTTTTTCTTCTTCCAACATCCTGACCTCGAGTTTCCTCTGTTTGTTTGTTTTACAGTGAGCGACTTAGACGACTTGCCGAGCTACATCAATCTGAGCGCAGCTTCACCCGCCTACAAACCGTGGGACAGCTTCATGCATCCATTCGCCTCATAAGGTGTCGGGACGGGACAGGACATCGCTTTGTGACGTTTTCGGATAGAATTTTTAGTTATTTTGTAATGTGATCAAAGTAGGCTGTAAAACAAATGGCCATTTATTGAGAGTATATTTACAGTCTCCGGCCTCTTTATCTTTACATATGTCAGAGACATTTTCTTTCTTTCTTTACGACACTTGATTTGATTTGTTTGATTTGATTTATTTGTCAGTAGAAAAGAAATACAAAAAAAAATAACTGACGAGGATAACACAGAAAAGTCCAGGACTTATTTCCACTGTGGTCCTCTAAGACAATCCGAACTAGGTGATAAAACATTAACATTAAAATAATTACTACTAAACAGTCATTTACAGTACAGTTAAATAAAATAAAAAAAGTGAAAAAAAAAAAAAGTGCACACGTAAGTTACTCGGAAGCACGTTGCAGGATGATGGAGTAAATACTCTACTGCTTTAAGCAGTCCATCCACCACCTCTTCACTGCTACTTTAAACCTGTGTTTCGAGCTGATTAATTTAATTGAAGCAGGGAGACTGTTCCACGCTAAAGCCCCACTGTAGGCAAAAGTGCTTTTCCCTACTGCTGTTCTGAAAGTCGCTGTGTTGACATTATAAAGACTTGCCCTGGTCCTGTAATCATGACTATTGTTAACCCGCCTGAAGTAATCTTTAAAATAAGAGGCTGAGTTATTAAATAGGACATCGTGTACTGCTCTGCTTTTGAGCATGGACACTCGATCCTCTACCTTCAGCCATCCCATGGCTCTGAAGTGCTGCATCGTCAGGTGGGTACGGGGGTGAAGTTTTAGGGCCACTCTAATAAGTTTATTTTGGGCAGTTTGTAGTCTATGTCTTAGGTTTTTTGAAATACTACTAAACCAACTTGTGCAAGCATAGTCAAACTGGCTTTGTACTAGAGCTGTAGCAAGGATCTTAAGTGTAGCTACGTCTAGGTACCTTGATTTTCTAGCAAGAAATTTTGTTTTAGTATGTACTTTTTCTAGTACTTGTAGTGCCATGTTCTCCCCAGACATAGCACTGTCAAGTTTACAGCCCAGGTAATTTACGTTACTTTTAGCCGTTATTACTGTTCCTTGAGCTGTAACATGAAAAGTGGGCTCGTTTCTCATTTTGAATTTCGAGCCGAACAGAATAGCCTCCGTTTTGCCTACGTGTAAAGATAATTTGTTGTCAGCTAACCAGACACATATGTTATCAAGTTCCATGCTGAGAGTTTTCTCCACTGTTGCTTTTTCTTGGTGTGAAACAAGCAAGGCAGCATCATCAGCATATAAAAAAAGATGACAGGAGCTAGCAACACACAAATCGTTAATATACAGAAGAAATAACAGGGGTCCTAACACGCTCCCCTGGGGCACTCCACAGTGAACCTTACTAGCATTGGACAAAGTTCCATTTACGTCTACACATTGCTCCCTATCTGTGAGATAACACTTTATCCATTTGAGGCTTGAGCTATCAAAGCCCATAGCCTTCAGTTTGTACTAGGGATGTCCTGATACCACTTTTTCACTTCCGATACGATACCGATATTGCAGCCTTCAATATCGACCCGATACCGATATTGATCCGATATTAGGGGTGGTGAAAAAAAACGATTATTTATATTTTTCAAATTCTAATACAAAGGAGATCCTCCTGTTGCTGACTGACAGGCTGCCGCTGTCATGTTCTTCTATGGGACAGACAGAGTGAGCTTACTTTTGAACTGTAAAATATTAAAAGATAAACCTTATTTACAACTGTTATTGAATTACTGTATGTACAATGTCAAACAAAAGGCAAAATCTTCTTGCTTCAAGGTTTTATTTGTCACTCCAAATTGAAGATTATAGCCTGCCTTACAGTAAAAATGGCATACATAAAATAAAAAGAGGAGTAAAGCAATATATTAAGCAGCAATATTTAAGCATCAAAGATGTTTAATCATACCCACATAGTTTGAAACAACGTTCAAAACACACAGCCCGTGTCACAACTAAGCATAAAGCCCGCTAGCTTAATGCTAACGTATAATGTAAAACGCCATAGACAGGCTAACAGAAATTAGCATTGTTAATTTATGCTGGCTTTAGCACTGTTACTCGCGCCCGGTGTGAACGCACCGTAACCTGACCGTAACACGGCACAATGTGGACCAGCTGGTCTTCCTCCAGAAGAATCTGACCACCGACCTTTAGAGCAATATAGCGCATTTACCGTTTATTAGCGGGCAAGCGCGACCTGTCCATGCACCCGTGTCTCTGTGTGTGTGAATCGGTGCTCTCAGACAGGACAGGTAATTGAAAGGTGCAATCACTTCACAAAGGGACTGAACCCAAATGAAACAACTGGAGCCCTCGATAAAATGCAGAAAATTTAATGCAGTCACCTAACGTTTCGACGCGGTGTGCGTCTTCATCAGAGGTACCTCTGGGACCTGGAGCACCTTCGACACACACCGCGTCGAAACGTGGGGTGTCGTGTACCTGCATTAAATTTTCTGCATTTTATCGAGTGCTCCAGTTGTTTCATTTGGGTTCAGTCCCTTTGTGAAGTGACCCACGTGATTGCACCTTTGGAATTTAATAATTTACTGATTTGATTGCTTTGACAATAAAAACAGGTAAATCTTGACTTTTAAGCATTGAAAATCCTGCACACTGTCCATTTCCACTTGGGCTGTTACTACTGTAGTCTGGACTCCTCCATGAGTGGAGTTGATGTAATTGCATTATCACTGTTTAGTTACATGTGAGGACTTTTGGCTCCATCTTGTGTTCAGAAATATTCTCTGCACCGATCTTAAGCTAAGAACGGTGTACATGCTCCAGATCAGATTACAAACTATATAAAAAATACAGAAGACCTTTTTTCCTTTAAAACCTTAAGCAATATTTTTACGTAGGCTACCATTGCTTTTCTCTATTTGATTTAAGTTCACTGGTTTGTGATATGTGATAAATAGACAGCAAGCAAAAAACCTTGGGTAAAATGTGTAAAAATAGAGCGGATCGATCGGTCGTCCGTCACCACGCGCGCTGCTGTTATGCATGCGCGCTTCTCTGTGGTGTGTGTGTGAGAGGATGCGGAGATGAATAAAGGCGTTCGTCCGACGGGGGGGGGGCTTTAGGCGGCAGCTCTTTGTTGTTAAGGCGGCTGCCTTAACAGGAAAGCGCTGCGGGAAACCCTGAAGGAACAAGACAGTAGTGGTCTCCCTTGTGTGTGAACATGAACTACGTTTTGTTAGCTGGCTGTTACACGTGTTTCAGCTAGACTCAAGAGCAAGTGGGACGGAAAACCACAGAAATCAGTTGGCTGAATGTATTTATACATAGAGCAGAGCAGGGGGCGGGTTTATGTAAAGCTTTACGTAAAGCGGCCCTCGACTTAAGCCCGCCCATTCAAAACCTGCACACAGAACAGTCTCTGAGGCCTAGCTCCTCAAGGAAATGATGAATGGCAAAAATATTTTTTAAATGTTTTGAGGGACACATTTAAGGCCTAATTAATATGATAAGAAGAAAAATACTGAATTTGGTTTACCCGGTCTTTAAAAAAAAAAAAGAAAAAGCGTAAAATTACGTTTAGCACTCAACGCATGGGAACGAAAAACGTAAAATTACGTGGTTGGCACTCAATGAGTTAATGCCTTGAACTTGGTTTGGATGAGATCATGTTGAGGGCCACCAAATTATTCATATGATAGTCGAATAGTTCCCGGTGATTATTAAATAGTGCTTTTGTTGAAATGCCCATCCCACATACATACATACTGGCCTCATCCCCGCTGTAAGCGTTTGGGCCTGAAACCCTCAGAAGGCCGAGCCAATCAGCGTCGCCGCTGTGATTGACACAGCACGTTGGCCAATCAGGGGCCGACTGGTGCAAAGCCCAGTCACTACACCAACTTGCTGATTGGCTGAATGGGGTTGTCTGTCAATGCTACTACTCCTGCCCAGCTCCCGCCCACCCCAAACGCTTACAGGGGGAATGAGGCCAGACTCTCCGTCGAAATGAAATGAAATGCATTTCCGCGAGAGGCTGGTTTACGAAGCTAGATCGACGGGGGGATCTTGCAATTTTTAACTCTTTTTATACAAAGTGCAGCCAAAACACCAGGGGCCTCATGTATCAATACTTGCGTGGATTTCATACTGAAACATGGCGTACGCCAGAATCCAGAAACTGTCGTACGCACAAAGAAAATCTGATGTATCAAAGTGTGCGTACGCATGGATCCAAGCACTTTTCCTTTGTACATCCCAATCAACGTGGAATTGAGCGCACATGTAGAAGTGCCGAACTCCTCCCTGTACACCCCTCCATTTAAATATGCAAATCAATGTAAATAAGGCCTGCACCAAAGATTCCCTTCTCTTTACGGTCAGATAACACCATGAAAAACTGTGAGGAAGAGCAATTTAACCAAATTTGAGTTGAAGGCGCTCCTCGATAAAGTTGAGCCGTGTAAACATCTTTTTTTTTTTTTTTTTTTTTGCCGTCCTCCTGCACCATCACAAAGGGGGTGGGAGAGTGTGTGTGTTATATAAAGGTGAACGTGAGGCGGAGGACCGCTGTCATCCCAAATGAAAGCAGACAATTTACTCGATAATTAAATTATGTGAAATGGATTTATGATTGTCATTTGCCTTTTTTTATACACAGATCGCGTAGTAAATAAATGCAGAAGTGCGCCAGGGAGGCTGATAAAGACACATGTCCAACTTTACGCATGTGTTTATTGACATTAAGTACTTTAGTGTGTGTAGTTTAACCAGCAAAAAAAGAAAGTCACTGACAGTGTGATATCTGGGCGGACATGCTCAGTGTGCATCGGGGGTTATAGGACAATTAAACAAATACATTTACTTTGCAGTGCCAGCCTGTAATCTGTTCCCAACTATGCTGAATGAATGAATCGTGCGCTGAACCAGCCATCTCGCCTCAATGTTTGTTAATATGTGATGCATCTGTACATTCACTTCGCACTGTAGCATCTGCAATATCTTAAAACTAAAGCTGACGGTACCACTTTGCGCGTGCTTTTATATCCACCTATCTAATTGCAACACGTGGATGGGTTGTTCATAAATGTGTCTCTGATGTGCACATTACTCTGAGGACTAATTGTTTTCACATTATTAACAGTTTCACAGCTTCACCTCTAAGTGTCGCCAAAGGAACAACAGCTGTAGAAACGTGCGTACGCCAGCTATGGAGTTGGCGTGGGCCACCGCACTTTTCCACGGTCATTTCACTTTTGATACATCTGAACGTTGGCGTGGAAAATGACGTACGCCACTTTTTTGTGCGTACGCAACATTGATACATGAGGCCCCAGGCTAAAGAATACGGTAAAGACATATAATCTTAATCTTCCCAGTGCTGCTCGCGGGAGAGAAACAGCAGCATGCTCTTCTGACAGCTCGTCTGTGTGAGCCGGCTGGAGAGCACAGCGCCGTTGCAGCTGTGGAGCGTTGTTTCATGTCTCTGTCAGACACAGTCTTAGTGGAAAGTGCACTTTCATCTTTGTGCTACTTGACCGTAGCAGCCAAGTGAAACTGTGATGTAGATCAAAAACAACAAAACAAAACAGACAGAACTGTGTTTCAGGTTACAAGTTTTATAGATGACTCTGAAGGTTAGGGTCACTCAGGTCAGCCCTGCCAAAGACTACGAGCTGTTTAACTCTTCAAATGTAATGTGTTGTAGTAGAACAATATTAAAGGGATATTCTGGTGTAAGTTTCACACATGATCTCTGGAGGAAGTGTTCTACTGGGTCTCACAATGCGTTAGACCAAGTTTGCCGACCGCAAACGTCTCGAGTTGTAGCAACTTCAGCAGAGACTGCACAGCAACATACTGCTGTCTTTGTAGCTGAGAGCCAACCGCAATAAGAAGTCACTCAGACACATATGATGCTCAGAACAGCACCAGACTGCACCAACAGTACAAACAGGGTCCCAGCACATGATACGAGGCATCAAACACCTGGTAGTTTTGCCTAGTTTCTATTGAAAAGTTACGAAAACAGAACTCACCCTATCACTCTCCCATCTAGCTGTCTGTGTTGAAGTCGCTGCAACTAGAAATGTCTGTGGTCGGCAACCTTGAACTCTGGAGGAGGGGGTTCTACTTGGTCTAACGCACTATGAGACCATGGGTTAAACTTATGCCGGAATATCCCTTCATGACCTGTGTGTGTGTGTTTTAAGTTTTTACATTTCTCAACAGTGCAAATGAGCACTACAGTATGACTGGTGGAGTAGTTTGGAGGAAAC
The DNA here is from genome assembly GCF_045865225.1 of Trachurus japonicus. NCBI lineage: Eukaryota > Metazoa > Chordata > Actinopteri > Carangiformes > Carangidae > Trachurus > Trachurus japonicus. The sequence continues at coordinate 6,006,426 of NC_140920.1, read as the reverse complement.
AAAATTAAAATTGTGTTGGACACATGGATATTTATTTATTTGTAAATGTTTAAAATTATGTGAAACCTGACAATGGATCAATGAAAAATAAAGTCACACAATGACACTGCAAAAACACTTTGCACATGAGAAGCAAAATCCACCTGTACAGTGCAAGTAGACACATTAATGTTGTGTGTTAGCCTATATGTGAAAAATAAACAACAACATTTTACAGGCTTGATGAGAAATGATGGATTTCTCCTTCAGTAATTCTGCACTTTATCTGGTTCAGATGAGTTTTTCAAACAAAGAGATGCTGTCCGAGGAAGGTAGAGAAGTTAATTCAGCATCAGGTTTCTGCAGTTGCACTTTCATTCATCAGTCACAAATGAATACTAATTTGGCATTTAGTAGAGGCGCTAACAAACTGTCCCTAGATAAGATCAGGATTTAGCCTCAGGAAGAGTCTGTTTTTGGAGCGAATTAACTTGCATTTTGATGCCTGTTGGGTCTAGTTTCTCTTGTTTGCTTCATCACTCTAACATCAGAGTAGATTATTTCATCCTCTGCTTGATCTGAAAGAAACAAAAATAAAAAATCTGGTGAAATCTTTGCATCTGTGTTCCACTGTCCAACCAGAAAACAGTGAAAATCATGTAAAAATAATCCAAAAAGACTCAACATTTAAGGTACACTATCTTTTAATTTTTTTCTTATGCTTTGTGTCGATCTGTTTTTTCTGTTTTACTTTGTACAAGCAAGCGATGGGTGGGACCCACTGAGCCCCAAGCCGACTAAAAAGAAATTACTCCTTTCAGCTACAATTGACCCTTCGCCAAACCCTCCCACAAACGGCTACTGTCCAATCCTACGTTAGCAACCGTAACTATAGGCCTGGCAAGTTTTCGACAGTGAGTCATTACGTTTGCTTTTGTGGACACATTTTGAGACTAGGACGAAAAACATTTGTTTGTAGAGAAGGATGTTGCTGCTGCTGCTGCTGCTGCTGCTGCTACAGCGGCGGCGGCGGCGGCAGCAGCAATATAGAGATGTTCAGATACGAGCGAATGATCTTTGTGACTTCTCTCTATTATCTCAGAACAGTTTATCCAGAAATTTGCTGATATTTCCTTTGAAATCGATACCAAATATTGCCAGGAGCATGGCTGGGAGTGAAAGCTTGCCCAGCGTAGCAACAGTACAGTAACCAAGGGGGCGGGGCTTATGCGAAGGGTCAATTTAAATGGCACTCTGAGCTTAAAGGGACAATGAGGAGTTTTGGAAAGTGAAGTGTTACTACATATACCATGAGCCTCCGCGCTCACAGTGAAATTCTTGGACCGGCGCAAGACAGACGTCTTGCCAAGAATGTTTTCATTCATCAAGAATTAAAGTCGGAGGTTCGAAGACGATCAGATACCGTCGTAGTTCCGACCATAAACGGCGATTCGGTGGCGTTATTCCCATGACCTGCCGGGCAGCGTCCGTAAAGCATTTCCACCATTAATTAAAATAATAAAATAACGATAGAGACAAAACGATGGGTAGCGTAGATTCATCCACATTAATGTGAGACTTTTTTATAACCAAATACAAACTCCTCGTTGTCCTTTTAATGGAAATAGACAAAACACAAGGAAATACACAAACGGTAAATAGGCTACTCACAACATAACCAATAGACCTATTTGTTGCCAGATATATGAAGACGTTTATTGATTTTCCTTCTGTTTAAGTTGCAGTGCATTGTGTTCTTAGGGCACTATACACTGACTAATACAGTACTCCTGCTGAAGCGGTGTGAAGACAGTCTACTGAACATCTTTCACCAGCACAAGCACAACCTTGTGAAATTTTAACTTCTCTTCAAAAATGGTTGAACTTCACGTTCTGACCATTTAGTTCACAGCCAGAAACTCTGACACTGACTTGGTGAAAGTCTTTCTCTTACCTTCATCAACAGTCCTGGGTTCTGGGTCTGTTCTTTTCTTCTTTTTGAAGTGTTTGATGCCAAGAAACAAAACCAAAAGGAGAAGCTCACAGGCAAGCGTTGCCGTCACACTCAGAGCCACGAGACCAAGTTGTGAAGTAGAACCTTGAACTGTAAATATTATGAAACATATATTAGATTGATACTTTTCTGAAGGGGAAAACATTGCTCCAAATCCCATGTGTTTAGACTCTATTTATGTATACAATGCTGTTTTTCAATTTTCCTTTATGAAAAGGAATACATCAATCAGTTGATGTAAGAAGTAAATGGATAAAAATGTATTTAGTAATTGCATAAAATACATTACCATTACAGCTTGTGAGGTCGACGAATGTTTCCTCTCTGCTGACGTTGTTCTGGACATTACATGTCAAGATTCCTGTCAGATGGCCGTATAAGCTGATGGTAACACTGGGTATGTGGTGTTCATCTGTGCTCCCAGTTCTGGTTTTTATCAAAAAGTTACCGTCCAAAGTCAAAGTGAACTCTACTTCATCTCCCTCAGAGGAGCAGGTGACTCTCATTTGTTCTGGTGACAAACACACCTGAGACACAACTGGCTGAGAAACTGGAGCTGGAAGACACATGATATAGTCACAAACACCTAGTAACAACAGTGTCAACTCATCTATAGATATCTACATGTACTTGAATTTGAGTAATAAAACTTTTTAAGGTCCAGTCAACAAAAAACGTTTCATCAAATAGACATGAAAATCAAAGGTGTACAAAACAGGAATAGGTATGGGAGAATCATGCTTAATTTTTTATTTTATAATCCAATATGTTATGCAAAAATATAAAAATAATTGAGGAATTTGTTATAGAATTAATAATTGTGATGTGCTACAGTATATTTGTATAATAATGAGATATCTAAATCTAAAAGGTAACATGTACATTTTATATTGATATTCAACCTGAACAAACAGGTTGCTTGGCACAGACACCTTTTATTTTTGTATGCATGCATGCATACATTGCAGATGCAATACAATTGGTACAGAGCATAAACTGTTGATTCAAAGAAAATAATTTTAGATATTACTTTTTATTACCTTGTATTTCAAGATGGATGTTGATCGTATGCAATAATTTACCACTAGTAAGTCCATGTGTTTCCAAAATGTAATCTCCAGAGTCTGTGTTTGTCACTGTCTCAAACTTAAATGTTCCATTTCTGAAAATTGCTGAATGATTTCTGTAGTTGCTGTGAATGGACACTCCTGAAGTATTATCTCCCCTGATATCCACAATGACATCAGAATTCTTTCTCAGTCTTGTCTTTTTATTTTCACCAATGGGTAGGAGAAAAATCAATGGCTCCCCGACGGCTCCAAGACACTGCTGAGCTCCACTGGTTTCAGATATATTGCACTCCATAGCCCCTGAAACAAAAGCAAAAATACTTATCTAAACATTATTATAGTAACTGGCTCATGACATTAATCTCAAACACAAATCTAAATCCCTGGATGTTAGTTAAATCTCTCTTAACCACAGTATATGCATGATTACTTATGTGCTTTTGACCGACAACTATTTATTTTATTTGCCCACCTAATGACCAGTTAACCCACAACAGATTGCATTAAACACAATTTGATAATAGCCAAAAAAGTAGTGATGTCATTTATTTTTAATAATTATTTTTATTATTATTATTTGTATCATTAAGTCCATAGTACCTTTTGCCAGAGCTGCTATTGTCAGAGTTGTGATGATTAACTGGATGAAATTCATTTTCTGTTGTAAGAAAATCAAATTAAGTTTAAAACATGTAAATGTCTTCCACTGCTCAACAACAATAAACAAGTTATTTACTTTCTAGTGGACTATGAATTATGCTTTAGTTAAAATAGGTCAAAGTGAAAAGATGCTTAAAGAAAGATTTGTCTGGATTATCTAATTGCTGCATAATTCAAGGATTAAAATGATCAATATATATTTTTACTAATTTCTTTAATGTAACTCCAAACTATCACTCACCTCTTGAAGTGCAGGATGTCTTTGGTCTTTGTGGCTCATTGACTATCTTGTGAATTTTCCACTGACAGAAGGGCAGGTTATTTCTGGTCTTTTGATCTCACTATGTGGAGAGAATGAGGAAGCTGTTGTATGTACTCAACCACGTACTACTGAGATGCTTAACTGATTTTAGTTAGTTCAGTTTGTACTTTTAATACTGTACTATTTTAATGACAAACTTTCAGATTAAAACTGCCATTAAACTGAATATGGTTTATCAATCTCAAACACCTGAGCTTTGACAGTAACTGGTGCAGAGTTGGGTATTCTCTGCTGTGTTTTCATATTTCTGAGTTCTGCATTGTGTGAGCTGGTGGTACTTTAATAACTTGTACAATATTTACCGATCTGACTTTTTGAGTGCAGTTAAATTGGCTCATGATCTGTGTATAAGAAAAGGTCATCTAATTTGATTTGTTTTGTTGTAAATTAAAAAAAAAAAAAGTTTATTTTTGTGATTTAAAGCAGAAGTAAGCGATCCGGTCGTTTTGGCTAATGCTGCGTTCCAGGCAGGCTTTTGAAACCGTAAATTACAGCTTCAAGTCACAACTTACGACTTTGTAGCGTTCCAGGGAACCCACTCCTGTTTTTCCGACCTGTTTTACCTGTGAAAGTCACTATAACGGCCACTCGTAACTTCCGACCCGTGAACTCGTGTAACAGGGTTAATATTAAATATAATTATATAAAATTGTAGTTGATTTGTTTAATATATTTTTATCTGTTTTTTTATTCATTCATTTTTTATTATTTTGTTTTATTTATTACCTGACGTTTTATTTTATTTATTTGTATTTTGTATTATTTTCTTTTGGGGCCCCCTGCCCCTGCATTCCTCCCTGGGCGGCCCCACCCCCATATATAAATGTAACCGTTGGTTTTGTTTTGGTCACTTCTCGTCTGGTCAGTTTGTTGAGAGGTGAGTTTTCTTTCTTTTCTGTGTCTGTTGGTGTTTTTATTTTGTCTCTTTTTTTTATGTTTTTCCAATTTATATATACATTTGTCATGTTTCCTTTATAGGGGTTGGGGAGACGGAGCTGATTGTGTTTTGTTTTTATTTCTTTCAACTGGTCAGGTATGTTTACTTTTTTTAACTGGTCACTTCTCGTCTGGTCAGTTTGTTGAGAGGGGTTGGGGAGACGGAGCTGATTGTGTTTTGTTTTTATTTCTTTCAACTGGTCAGGAATAAAAGAAATAACGTCTAGGAGGACTGTGATTATTTGCACAACAACGCAGAGTACTCCACGAACCGGTTACACTTGGTGCCGTGACCCGTCGTATCTCCGGTCAGTGTCGTCTGATCCACCGGGTGCTGCTCCGGGCTCTCTCCCCTCCTCCCCTCCATGGTATCGACAGGAGCCAACGGCTGACAGCCAACGGTTCTGTATCACGATCCTCCTCCACGGTGTTACCAGGGAGCTAACGGCTGACAGCCAACGGTCCTGTCTCGCGACCATCCTCCACGGTGTTAGCGGGGAGCTAACGGCTGACAGCCAACGGTCCTGTCTCGCGACCATCCTCCACGGTGTCAGCGGGGAGCTAACGGCTGTTAGCCAACGGTCCTGTCTCGCGACCATCCTCCACGGTGTCAGCGGGGAGCTAACGGCTGTTAGCCAACGGTCCTGTCTCGCGACCATCCTCCACGGTGTCGGCGGAGAGCAACGCTCGCTAGCTGCGGTCCGGTCTCGGGGCTTTCCTCCTCTCCTCTCTCGGTGTGGCGGCGGCGGTCCTGGCTCTCAGCTCTGCGGCTCCACGGCTCTGTTCCTCGGCGGTGGCAGGCAGTGATGCTCGGCAGCGGCTGCTGCTGATGAACCGGCTCTTCTCCGCGGTGTCTGGCGCAGGCTTCGCTCACCAGCTGACTTCGTTGACGCTCGGCTCTAGCCGGAGGTTTGTTGACCCCAGGGATTAAAGCCGCTATACGCGATGTTTGAAGTTAATCAGACTGTATGAACTCTCATTGGGAAACTGTTCAACATTTTCATCTGAGTTAGCTGATATTAAGTGAGGGTTGTATTTTTATTTACTCCTATTGAGCGAAGAAAAGGATAAAAAGGGAAAATTGTCTTTCTTTTTTTTGTAAAAAAAAACAAAACAAAAAAAGAAGTTTTATTGTCTTGTGTCTTGTGTGTATTGTCTGTGTTTGTTTTTTGTGTGAAAAAAAAGTTGTGTGTGTATTGTCCTTCCTGTGTTATTATTTTGTTTGGAAAAAAAAAAATTCTTTTATTTTCTTTGCTACTTGGCTATAATGGCAGGGGAGGGCACTTTTAGGGTTCATACCAACTTTGGTCGTGGCGTTGGTCATGGGCATGATGTCACACTGGGGAGGGGCCAGCAGATTGCTTCACTGTGTTTTGGCAGAGGTAGGTCCATGTCCCCCGGTGCTCTCAACTACGCACCTGATCAGTCCATTTTTGACCCGTCATTAGCTCCCACTGCTAGCTCCACGCCACTTACCCAGTCTGCCCCTGAGCCTACACAAGTCGTCCCCGTTGAGGCCCTTGGTACCTTAATCACAGATTTAGCCAAGAAAATAGGAGACACTATTTCAGCCAACCTTAGCACTATGCAGCAGCCCAATGCAGATCAGGTCCAGTCTTCCACGAGTCAGTTGTCCAGTGATGCTAGTTTGTCGCAGCTCAAGGTCCTTGTGCAGTCTGACGTCAAAGCACCACCTTACTTCAGAGGTGATCACACTGATTTGTTCTCTGTTCATGAATGGGAGGATATGATGAACTGTTACCTGAAAAGAGTGAAATGTGACACACCTGCTGAAATGTGTGATCTGATAATGTCGAGACTAACAGGTAGAGCCAGAGATGTGGTTAAAGTGTCCCTTCGCAGTTGTAGTGGACTGAGTGCATCTGACCTGCCTTTAGCTGTGTTTGACATATTAAAGCGTAACTTCAGCGAACTGTCATATTCTAACCTGCCCATGAGAGATTTCTACAGCACTATTCCTCGTGTCAGTGAGAGTGCTATGGATTACTGGATCCGCCTTAACAAATCCATTGATGCCGCTGATGAGTGCCTTCGTAGAAGAGGTAAGTCTGTTGAGGACCCCAGCACAGAGGTAGTCATGATGTTTATCAACCATTGCCCCGATCCAGGTCTTGCCATGTCTTTTCAACTGAAGGCTCCAGAGCAATGGACTGCAGCCGAGGTTCAGGAGCGTCTGGACAGCCATACAAGACGTGTGAGGACGGCAGCAGCCCAGACTCATCATGCAGTGGGTTTGTCAGCTTACAATCAGAGTCCAGTCACTGAGTCTTTTAACCCTCCCAGCTCCGGGTTGTCTCAGGGTGAGTCATCAGCATGTCAGTCAGGGCTCACACCTACATCTTTGCCTCCTCCACTCTTGGTCTGTAGTCATCTTGGGTCGGGCGAAATGGTGAATCCGCACAAACCCGCTTCTTTGAACCCACTATGTGCAAGTGCCTCTGACCCGCCCCCTGCTGCTGCTGTTCAGCCAGCTGCAGAGTCTGGCGTCCAGCAGGTCGTGGCCATGTTTGACAAAGTTCTGTCTCTTTGTAATGCTTCTCTTGCTACTAGCCAGAGGGTTGCCAACTTTCAGCCAGTCAGCTATCAGCCCGCCCAGAGGCAGTTCAATCATCACCGTAATCAGCAGCGCTCAGGACCGTCTTCATGCAGAGTTTGCAGTTCAAGCGACCATTCAACCCAAGCTCACTGCAGAAAGTGCAGATTGTGCTACCATTGCTTTCTCCCTGGCCATATTAGACAGATGTGTCCACAGCTCTCCGGCTCCACAGCTGCAATGCCTCCTTCTCCTTCCCCGGCTGATTTAAACTAGGGCGCCTGTGTGCTGAGAGGGGTAGCATGGGCATTGCTGAGGAAACCCTCGCTGTTGATAGGGATGTGCAGTCAGTTTACGTGAATTGCTGTAGTAATCTTCCCAGTGACAATACAGTGATTGTTGTTGGTTCTCACAGAGTTGAAGTGGCTAGTGATTTGTTCTATGTTCCGGTTTCCGTTGGGGGTCAGACCACTTTGAAAGGTATGCTTGATTCTGGGAGTATGTCGTGCACGCTCAGTGCGGAGGGGGAGTCCAAGCTTAAAGCTGCGGGTGTTCTCTTGAGTCCTCTGTCTGTTCCTGAGAAAGTGGTCCTTGTTGGTTGTGGTGGTCTCACAACACAACCCAGTTGCATTTATGAGTTGGCTGTTGAGATTTTCAGTTCAAAATTCATTGTGCCTATTTTTCTTGTTCCAGGTCAGAGAGACGACCTCATCATTGGAAGTAATATCATCAGACCATTAGTACAGGGGCTGAGATCAGATGAGAAATACTGGGAGCTCATTCGTTCCAGGAACTCCGACCCTGAATGTGAACAGTTCTTGCAGTTACTCAGCTGTATTACCCGCTGGTCAGGTCCTGAACTACCTGAGAAAGTTGGCACTGTTAAGCTGCGGCAGGCTGTCACTCTTGCTCCCCAGCAGGAGTATTTGGTGTGGGGTAAATTGCCTGGTAATGCTCCTGTTTCACCGGGGAGCGCTGTCATAGTGGAGCCCACGTCTTCTCGTTCTGCTCCAAAGGACATCATTGTTGGTCGGGTTGTAGCACCTATGTGGGGCGACCGTTGGGTCCCTATGAAAATTCTTAATCCTACTATGAGCCCTGTCACACTGCGCAGGAATGCAAAGGTGGCAGATGTTTTTCCATGTGTTGCAGTGGAGGATCTTCCTATCTCCCAGGGTGTGAGTAGGCCTCAGTCTGGTCAGGTTCATGACTGTGCTTCCGCTTCAGACACTGCTTCTCCTCCCTCTCAGCAACTTAAAGCCTGCGGCTTGGCTGACATTGATCTTGAGGGCTGTGATGTGTCAAATGAATGGAAAGAAAGGCTGGCTGATCTTGTGCTTACTTACCAGGATGTGTTCTCCAAGGACAAGCTGGATTGTGGGGAGGCAAAGGATTTTGTCCATCGTATCCATCTTACTGATGATCGCCCTTTCCGGCTGCCTTATCGCCGTCTTCCTCCAGCACATTATCACAAACTGAGAGAGGCGCTGTCTGAGATGGAGATGAAAGGCATCATCAGTAAGTCTGTTAGTGAATATGCCTCACCACTGGTCCTGGTCTGGAAGAAGTCTGGGGATTTGAGGATCTGTACTGATTTCCGTTGGCTCAATGCCAAGACTGTCAAAGACGCACACCCGCTGCCCCACCAGGCTGATTGTCTTGCTGCTCTTGGGGGGAACGCCTTTTTCAGCACCATGGATCTTACATCGGGGTTTTACAACATCCCCCTCCATGAGTCTGACAGACGGTTCACAGCCTTTACAACACCCATGGGCCTTTATGAGTATAACCGGCTTCCCCAGGGCCTATGTAACAGTCCGGCAACCTTTATGCGGATGATGATCAGTGTCTTCGGTGATCTGAACTTTTCCAGCCTCCTTTGTTATTTGGATGACCTGCTTGTTTTTGCTCCTTCTGAGGAAGAGGCCCTGAAACGTCTTGACACCGTCTTTTCACGTCTCAGGGCTAACAACCTGAAGCTAGCACAGAAGAAGTGTCATTTTCTCAGGAAGTCCGTGAGGTTTCTTGGTCATGTGGTTGACAACAGTGGTGTTTCGGTTGACCAAGAGAAAGTGAAAGTGATCTCTGCTTTTCGGAAAGAAGATCTCATGAAGGACGATGGTTGCACTCCATCTCAGCGGAAAGTCAAGTCTTTTCTTGGCATGGTGCTTTATTACCAACACTTCATTCCTGGCTGCTCTTCCATCGCTAAGCCACTTTACGCTCTTACTGCTGGTCAGAAGAGAAAAACTAAAGGCTCCTTCGGCCGACGTAGAGCTGGAACTTTCCGTGAACTGACCTCAGAAGACTGGACTCCTGCTTGTGAGGCCGCTTTCGAAGGTCTGAAAAACTCGCTCCTCAACAGTGTGGTACTGTCACACCCAGACTTTGATAGACCTTTCGTCCTTTCCACCGATGCGTCTCTTGATGGTCTAGGGGCTGTACTTTCACAAGTGCCGGCTGGCGAGGAGAGAGCGAGACCCGTTGCTTTTGCTAGCAAATCCCTCACTCGCAGTCAAGCTAATTATCCAGCTCACAGGCTGGAATTCTTAGCTCTGAAATGGGCTGTGTGCGAAAAGTTCAGTCATTGGCTCAAGGGTCATAAGTTCACTGTGTGGTCAGACAACAATCCACTCACATATATACTGACCAAACCGAAGCTTGATGCCTGTGAGCAGCGTTGGGTCTCTAAGCTGGCTCCATATTCCTTTGAAATCAAGCACATTCCTGGTCGCTTGAATGTAGTAGCGGATGCACTCAGCAGGGATCCTTTTGTGAGGCCTTTAAAGGAGAGGCTGTTGTGTGAACCTTACTCTGGGCTACTTGGTCAGGCTGAGGATGTCGACTGCGGCTGTGTGCAGGACACCTTCCGTCTTACCTGTCAACCTCTGTCCTTGGATAATTCTTCTCCTTCAGCTGCCTTTAATGGTTCTCTGTCTGAGGACGACGTCTCTTCTATCCTCTCCTCTTTGGATGACTGGGACTCTGCCCCTAGACAGCGAGCAGCCTCCCTTGCCGATCATCTGACCACTTTAACACCTTCAGGTCAGGATGTGCTTCCTTCTTTATCTCTCAGTGACCTTCAGTCTCATCAGCAGCGAGATTCAGTCATTTCCAGGGTTATTTACTACGTTGAGCGGAAGCGTAGGCCCTCCAGACGTGAACGCTGCAATGAAAGTCAACTCACCATCAGACTCCTCAAACAATGGGAAAAACTGACACTCTTGAATGGCATCCTTTACAGGGTCACAAAGAACCCGTTGTCCAAGCATAAGCGGTTTCAGTTTGTTGTGCCCGATTCGTTGAAAGCTGACGCCCTGTGTGGTGTTCATGACCATGCTGGTCACCAGGGTCAGCCCCGCACACTTTCGTTGGCTCGCCAACGCTTTTTCTGGTATGATATGGAGAGATACGTGCGCGATTATGTGAGGTGTTGTCACAGGTGTGTTCTCAGCAAAACCCCTGAGCCGTCTGCTAGAGCCCCGCTGGAGAGCATTAAGACCACTGCTCCTTTGGAACTTGTATGTGTGGACTTTTGGTCAGCTGAGGGTAGTGATAACAAGTCTGTTGATGTTCTGGTGATCACTGATCATTTTACGAAGCTTGCACATGCGTTCCCCTGTCAGGATCAGACTGCCAAGAGAGTGGCAAAGAAACTGTGGGACAACTTTTTCTGTGTCTATGGCTTTCCTCAGCGCTTGCATTCTGACCAGGGAGCGAATTTTGAAAGTGAGCTGATTGCTGAACTCTTGAAGCTGTCAGGGGTTGAAAAGTCACATACATCACCATATCATCCAATGGGAAACGGTTGCACTGAACGGTTTAACCGCACCTTAGGCAACATGCTGAGATCTCTTCCTCCTCGGTCCAAACAGAAATGGCCGCAGATGATTCAGTCCATGACGTTTGTTTACAACTGCACTGTTCATGAGACCACAGGGTTTGCACCTTTCTATTTGATGTTTGGAAGGGTCCCCAGGCTGCCAGTCGACCTCATGTTTAAGAATGTGTTCCGTGACGTGACTGTGTGTGACTATGATGTGTATGTGAAGTCTCTTTTAGAAGATCTGCACTGTGCCATGGCTTTTGCTCAGGAAAACTGCACAGCTGAGCAGAAACATCAGTGTGATCAGTACAACAAACGGGTCAAAGGTCAGTCTCTGTCTGTCGGGGATCGGGTGCTGCTGGCGAACAAAGGTGTCACTGGGAAGCGCAAGCTTTCTGATAAGTGGAAGCCGTCCGTCTGTACTGTGGTTGCTGCAAAACCTGCTTTGCATATTTACCGTATCAGAGATCAGGACGGATGTGAGCGCGTTGTCCATCGAAATTTACTGCTCCAGGTCAACTTTTTGCCTTTGAATGACACTCATGACACTCATGATGATGTCGCTGTTCCACTGTCCACACCTGCCCGTAGTGTAGCTGATGTCCCTTCCCAATCTGGTTGGCATGATACTGAAACGGCTGCGTTGGACACTGCAGCTGCAGCAGCTGAACCGTCCCTGGCTGGTTCCCTCTTAAATGTAAGTGAATGGGAAAACGGCCGCACCGCTTCATGGGTGCACGAGCAGTCCTCTATTGACGACCCCCCTGCCCAGGACAGTCTGTTGGCCCCTCCCCCTCTGGCCTCCCTGGCCCCAGCCGCTCCCACTGGTGTCATAGACCCCCCACCTGCTGGTGTCCTAGACCAACCTCAAGTTTTTTCTGCTCCCCTGCCATGTCCACCTCCTGCCAGTTCAGGTTCTTTTCTGAGACGTAATGTAGAAGATGGACTCACCTCACGGTTTGGCAGAGTAATCAGACCTGTGTGTCGTCTCATTGAGTCCATGACACAGCTTGAGACCTTGTTAGGATTTGAGCAAAATTCTAATGCTGTTATTAATGTGTGATATGTGAGGTTCATTAACATATGTGAGGTTAATTTGTACAAAAGTCATATATATTGTACTCTTTATTCTTGGTCTCTCTTTATATTGATGTGATTACCACCAATTTGATAACCTTTTATTTTTTTTTATGGTCTTGGAAACACATTTTTGGCCTGTTTGTGTGGTGTATAAGGCACTTCATTTTGTCTGTGGAGTAATTTGAGCTTTTGCTAGGCGCCGAGCGAACCTCTTATTCTCCTATCCTTTCCATGGGAAGCTTATGTTGCTGAGTGTATGTTTAGATATATATATATTTAGGCCTGTTTTTGTATGTGTTATTTTTGATATGCTACTAAGAATTTTATATAATTCTAGGGGGGTGAGTGTAACAGGGTTAATATTAAATATAATTATATAAAATTGTAGTTGATTTGTTTAATATATTTTTATCTGTTTTTTTATTCATTCATTTTTTATTATTTTGTTTTATTTATTACCTGACGTTTTATTTTATTTATTTGTATTTTGTATTATTTTCTTTTGGGGCCCCCTGCCCCTGCATTCCTCCCTGGGCGGCCCCACCCCCATATATAAATGTAACCGTTGGTTTTGTTTTGGTCACTTCTCGTCTGGTCAGTTTGTTGAGAGGTGAGTTTTCTTTCTTTTCTGTGTCTGTTGGTGTTTTTATTTTGTCTCTTTTTTTTATGTTTTTCCAATTTATATATACATTTGTCATGTTTCCTTTATAGGGGTTGGGGAGACGGAGCTGATTGTGTTTTGTTTTTATTTCTTTCAACTGGTCAGGTATGTTTACTTTTTTTAACTGGTCACTTCTCGTCTGGTCAGTTTGTTGAGAGGGGTTGGGGAGACGGAGCTGATTGTGTTTTGTTTTTATTTCTTTCAACTGGTCAGGAATAAAAGAAATAACGTCTAGGAGGACTGTGATTATTTGCACAACAACGCAGAGTACTCCACGAACCGGTTACACTCGTACCAGTACATCTTTTTTTACAGTCTATTGGCGCATTTCCACTAGCACGGCTCGGCTCGATACGGCTCGGCACGGCACGGCACGGCACGGCTCGGTTTGGTTGTGTTTCCATTACAACTGAGTATCACTAGTGCCGCCGTGACGTCATTTACACGGCGCCGAGCAACGCTCTAAACTCTGTAAATATATAACTTTAGCAACATTTGAAACATTTTCAGGCGAGAAAGTAGTCGTTTAGATCCCTAACGTGTTGAAAAACTGACAAAATACCAGCTGTTTACAATTTTGTTTCAACGAAGTCGGCGTTACTAAAGCTAGCCGTAGTGAGCAACGCACTTCCGGTTATTTTCACAAAATAAAATACCCGTTGCCTTTTATCATAAGGAAAGCCATTACGATAGAATTGGTGCTTTTACTTTGTAAACAGGAAGTGAACCTACCCTCGCTGTAGCTAGCTTTAAACCGCCGTTTTGACTGCTCTCGTCCCGTTAACGGCATTTAACCGTTCAATATGCCTTACCGGAGAGTCTTGCCAGCTCTGAGATCGGCCTGGTTCATTGTAAAACATTTATTTATTGATGTAAATGTGTTGTTTTCTGTGCGTAGGCTGACCCCAAGGCAGTGCTGCTCTTCTTTCTAACCACAAACAAACTGCTGCTACAGCCACAATTGTTAGATTCCATCAATGAGACCAACATTTAAGAGTTTAACCAGCCGGTGGTAAACCTCTAAAAAGCCATCGGGGAAGTTAATTAGCGGTCTGTTCTCCTCGGGGTGACGGTGGTAGGCTGGCCGGCGGAGCACGTCAGGAGCCGGGGCTGCTGCCTCTGTGGTGTCGCGGTCGCTGCTCGAACCTGGAGCTTCACTTCTCCGAAAAACATCGGGGCAAACTTCTAAACAGCCGTCGTTTGGATAAACTAACCGCACATGGGGATCTAAACAGTTACTTTCTCGCATGAAAAAATATTAAAACTTAATAAAGTCACGTAATAACAGAGCCAGTCTAAATATTAGAAATTCTCTGGTAATAACAGGCTTCAGGCTTCAGCAGGAACATTTCTGTTGTCGGTCGTCGCTTCCAGTGACGACACTCATCGGCCAATCAGTGGAAGGCAGTCGGCTGACGTCACGTTTTAGTAACGCTTCGGCTCGCTTGGAACCAGGGCTGAGGTGATACCAAAAGTGTACCTTGTTGCAGGTACTACGTGCTAGTGGAAACACGCAAATAGCGCGCCGAGCCGAGCCGTACCGAGCCGAGCCGTGCTAGTGGAAATGCGCCATACGTACCAGATCGAACTGTTACGACTTCACAGGTCGGAAAAATACGAGTTGCCTTGAACGCACCATAACAGTCCTCGTCCCTACGTCACCACATTCACGGCGTCCCTTGGCTGCACACACAGCCCTGCATGCCGTTCTCTCTCCTCATTGGATAAAAACTGTAGGATACGATAAATGTTTTCTCCTCGGCTCAGAGCAGAGTGACTGACAGACCCGTGTTTCGGTCCAAACACTCTATGTAAGTGATTGCTGTCGGAAGATACAACTATTTAAGACTTATATTAACACAAATATATCACTTACTTCTGCTTTAACATGCATGGATTCATGGTGGACCCAAGCTTTATTTTGTATTTTGCAAAATTAAGAGACACAGAGTGAAAGACAAAGAAATGTGCTGACTTGTCCTAGTCACTTGTCTTAGGTTTGAAAAATAAGGGAAGAAAATGAAATTGAACACAAGTCTGTAATTGTCAAGAGAGTGTTACGTGAATAGGTGATATCAGAGTCACATTATACAAGCTGTCAGTCTCTGCATACAAGGAAATTATACCTGAAATTTCACCCAATTTTCTTTTACTGTCACAGAAGTCAGTTTAACAGAACAGTGACATTGGGTCACAGTTTATCTATTTCCATTACGGTTTCATTTTCAAAACCTTTATACCTGTATTGTCTCTTTATGGACCTGACACTGACATGATAACTTCTAGTGCTAGTTTACTGTCATAACCATAGGATTTATGGTTAAAGTTCTCTTCCCCTTTCAAAAATATCTGACTGAACTATCAAATGAGATATACTGTATCATCATCCTACATGTACCATCATGGTGGCTATTTTCAGTGTGCTGTACATAGTTCACCATAGTGTGCATTAGCTTGTCAGAAGAAACTTAAAGGAAGTGACACCTTGAACTTCATATCATGTTCTGTTAAAAAACACTGTTTTTCTGTACTCTGACAGACAAGTACAGTAGAGAGGAGGAGTGAGAGATGTGGTTATGCTGTGGTCGATTCATGTATCTGGTAGGAGAGTTAATGCAGTGGACATGAAACAAGTTTTTTTTGTTCCGGCCATGACTTGAAGCTCAATAACCACTGGCCATATGTCAGTATCTGAAAACTCTCACAGACAAAACTCACTTTACAGGTGATGTAATGAGTCAAAAACAACATTCATACTGTAACTGTTAAAATCTTTGAGATTGCCTTTAGAAACTCACAGTGACTCTGTTGACTCAGGAAATGGGAAAGATATGAGTTTGGTAATTAATTATTAATTAATTTGATAGCTAAGACAATAAACTTTTGCACATTGAGATCCTGCACAGTGTCCATGTCCGAGGCAGCTGATGTGAACTGTTAACGTTGAACTTTTCCATGAGTGTGCTTGGCATAATGTGACAATTGTTATGATGCACTTGTCAAGTATTTTAAAGTACATTTTTTTTGGCTTTTTATGCCTTTACTAGACAGGACAGTTGAGAGTGTGACAGGAAACAGGAGGCAGAGACGGGGGGAATGACACGCAGGACAGGGCCGCCCGACGCGGGACCCGAACCGGGGCCGCCCGCAGGGAGGACTACAGCCTCAACATATGGGGCGGGTGCTCCACCAACTGAGCCAAACACCGCCCCACTTGTCAAGTATTTTAACTGACACTAAAATGAAGAAAGTTACCACTAATTGACTGATCAAGTTACTTCATTGCCTGATCACCATTGAGTTACATGTGAGGACCTTTGGCTCCATCATGTGTTCAGAAATATTCTCTGCACTGATCTCAACTTGAGAAGTTAAATGTACCCTGAGGAGTTTGCTTTTGGTTATAAAAGAGTCTCATATTAATGTAGATGAATCTACATTATCCATACTTATTAATGGGTAAATTTTTGCTGAATATATCGTTTTGTCTTTATAGTTATTTTGATATTATTATTATTATTTAGTGGTCGACTCGCCCAGAATTTCATGGGAATAACGCTGCCGGATCACTAGTTGGCATCGTTTATGGTCGGAACTACGACAGTATCTGATCGTCTTCGAACCTCCGACTTGGCAAATGTTTTCGCTTTTGTCCGTCTTGCACCGGTCCAAGAATTTCACCGTGCGCGGGGAGGCTCATGGGAAATGTAGTGTGAAAACACATCGCTTTCCAAAACTCCTCGTAGTCCCTTTAAACTACTGTAGGACTGCCCCCAAATAGTCGACCAAAAAGTAATTAGTCAACCAAAATTTCATTGGTTGATTAGTTAGGTAGTCGACTAATTGCCATAAATGACGACTATTGGTCGACCAAGAAAATCTTTGCAGCCCTAGTTTAAACAGTGAATGGTGTGGAGTAATTGATGATCTGAGTAAATTTCATAGTGAGTTTGCACAGAGTTAACAGTCATCATTAATACACTCACTTGCTCTCTCTCCCTCTTTCTCTCTCAGTTACGGCTACTGCCCGAAGTGGAAGACACTTTTTTCAAGCAGCTCTATGGAAAATGGATTTCTTGACTTGGTGAGTTGCTATTTTGTGTAACAACTAATGAGTATTGAATACCTGTTACTGTTGTCTGACATGATTAAGGAAGTTGGCTGAGAAAATGTTGCAGAAAACATGTCTTTGCCAAGTTTTGGTACATACAGTAATTAAGTAAAAAAAAAATGAACTCCCACAGCCAGATTTAGGGGTTTTACTGAGTGTACCTGTAGTAGCAAGCATCTTGTAATGCAAAGAAAATAACTAATGTGTAGGTCTTGTTGGACCCAAATCAGTTTTTAAGTTTGTCATCAGTGGAGGCCAAATATTTATGGGAGTTGTCACATGCTTGTGCTTTTGCTTGTCAGTTAATAACTTGTTATAGGATTAAAATGCTCTGAGTGTCTGTGACTGGGCTTGTGCCGGTCGACAACCCCATCCTCCAGCCTAAGAGGATGATCAATGATGTTTTGTTGTTGTTGTTGTTGTTTTTGCCATTATAAAACACACACGCTGCTACAGCTGTATAGCACCACATTCATTGTGCTCTGGTTCAGCTGATCGGTGCTCAGATGGAGGTTAAATCTTCACATGTTGAACTCTTTTGTAAGTGCAGCCAAACACCAGACAAAAGAGAGAGGAACAGCCGAGCTACTCTGACAGCTCGGTCAGCTGCACTTGAGTTACAGGTGAGCCGGCTGGAGCGCTGTCCTTCTTTTTTTTTTTTTGTCCTTACAGGTGACGCACAATGCAGGCGTCCGTGTAAGTTTGTTGTCTGACGTTCCTTCGCGGGGAGTGCACTGCATAACTGGCACATTCTGTACTGTAGGCCAAGTACTCCCGTGTGATTTTTTTCTGCGAAATATGACTGAAAGCACGCATGTGTCGATGCAGGTGTCGACTCGCCCCCATGAGGTGACAACATAAGTAGCTAATTAATTGATAAAAATTAAACGGTCAAAGTTCTTGTTATATGTTTAACGGTTAATCGTATGCAGCTCTATTTCCAACAATCTTCATTTCTGGATGGAAAACAAAGAAAAATAGACCACAAAAACCACTAGCCTTTAATCAGGCACAGCACAGCACAGCACAGCACAGCACAGCACAGCACAGCACAGCACAGCACAGCACAGCACAGCACAGCACAGCACAGCACAGCACAGCACAGCACAGCAGCCTACAATGTGGCCCCGGTTCACAAAGTAATCACACAATACAATAATCAAGAAAACAGAACAACCCTGCGTGCAATTGCATGCGCCCCCCTCGCCCTGCGCACATTAAATCCACCCCTGCAGCGGTGCGTGCTTCTGCCAAGGAACAGTGGAGCAGGACGGGGGAAGCAGGAAGTGTGGGTGAAGTGCAAAGTACAAAACTCCCTTAGATGAAACTCACTTAACCCGTTGAGTAAAGTGTAAAGAACCAAACTGATCATAGTATTGACTGTTAAAATCTTAAATATTGCGCTCGCTGTGACCCTGCTGACCCAGGAAACTGGAAAATTATGTGTGGAAATTAATCATATATTCATTTAATAGCTATAAAAGTAAAACTGGTAAACTTAGACTTTCAAACATTGAAGATTGAGACTGATCAAGTTATTTCATTGCCTGATCACCATTGAGTTACATGTGAGGACCTTTGGCTCCATCGTGTGTTCAGAAATATTCTCTGCACTGATCTCAACTTGAGAAGTTAAGAACAGTTTATATGCTCCAGATCTAACAAACTAAAATACAGAAGACCTTTTTAACAGTATACTAAAAACCTTAAACAATATTGTTACGTACCATTGCTTTTCTGTATTTGATCTAAGTTGAATGAATGAATGAATGAATGTATTTTATTTTCGAACATGTATAAAAATAAAAATAAAAGAAATTGTATGTAACTATTGTTCATACAATAGATAGAAAAAAAAGAGAAAAAAAACAAACAAAATATTAAAAATAAAGAGCTAAGACATAACAAAACACCGCACATTGTTCGAAAAAGGAAGTGGGAAGAAGTACAATACTTATTTTAATTTCCCACCCCTTTTATCTGCTCTTTGGTTTGCAACTATACATCCTAACTACAGTACATAATAGCCCTATATAAGTATATACCATGTGTAACCTTAATAAATATCTATATAAATATATAATTACAAAATTAAATATATGCTACATCATTATCCATATAAGTATATAATTACAAAAATATATTCTATATAAATATCTATATAACCAAAATAAATACATACTACATACATATCATCATTAATATAAATATAAATATATAAGCTATCTCCATAACTAAATCTTTACCCTCTATACCATATACTAAGTTAGTTACAATATATCAATCAATGCTATTCTACAGTTTACGGGTTCACGGGTTTGTTTTGGTTAGTGGAAATTGCAGTGTGCACTTTCATCTTTGGTTAAATGGACAGCAAGCAAAAAACCTCTTATGTATGAATCATATTGATTTTTATTATTTATTTAAAATGCATATAAAGATTTTTTACGACAGTTAAGGTGGTTGTGGAAAGTCTTTTGTTTTCTTCTGTACATGAGTGTTTCCTGCAGTATCAGCATTTCATAATGAAAAAAAAAAATCACAGTACTAGCACTGGACCTAAGTCACTTACCAGCAGAGGCTAGATATTGATTGAGTTGTCACATGCTTTTTCTTTTGTAATCAGTACTGTTTGTGTTTAACCTCTTACATGTTGATTTGACCATCAGACTGTTCCTATGGTTGTTGAAGAGAGTCAGTATTATTTTTAGTCTTGGCCACAGTCCAAATTGGCTTTTGACAAGTTGACTCAGGATGAGGATGTGTTTTTGTTTCATGTTGTTACCACCCTGTCAGTTGTTCCGTAGTTCATATAAAAGTGACTTCCTCGGCAAGGCTCAAAACTGGACAAAAGTGTCCAAATAATTCAAAGCTCGAGCCGAGCTGCAGGTGAGCCGGCTGGAGAGCACAGCGTTGTTTCATGTCTTTGTCAGACACAGTCTTAGTGGAAATTGCAGTGTGCACTTTCATCTTTGTGTTACTTGACCGTAGCAGCCAAGTGAAACTGTGATTATGTGGTTAAAGAAAAAAAAAACAGAACTGTGTTTCAGTCCATACATGACTCTGGCAGGGCTGACCTGAGTGACCCTAACCCTCAAAGACTACAAGCTGTTTAACTCTTCAAATGTTACGTGTTGTAGTAGCTAGTAGAACAATATTAAAGGGATATTTTGGTGTAAGTTAAACACATAGTCTACTCTAAAGCACTGTGAGACCCAGTAGAACACCTCCTCCAGAGATCAAGTTTGCCGACCGCAAACATCTCTTGAAGCGACTTCAGCAAATACTACACATAGCAACATACTGCTGTCTTTGTAGCCACGAGCCAACCGCACTCAAAAAAGCCACTCATAGACACAAATGATGCTCAGAACACCAGACTGCACCAACACTACAAATAGGGTCCTAGCACATGATACGAGGCATCAAACACCTGGAAGCTTTGCCTGGTTTCTATTGAAAGGAGACGAAAACAGAATTCACCCACTCTCCTATCTAGCTGTCTGTGTTGAAGTTACTACGTCGAGACGTCTATGGTCGGCAACCTTGATCTCTGGAGGAGGGGGTTCTACTTGGTCTAACGCACTATGAGACCATGGGTTAAATTTATGCCTTCATGGTAGGGTGTGTGTGTTTTTACATTTCTCAACAGTGCAAATGAGCACTATGACTGGTGGAGTAGTTTATATAAGAGGAAACTAAATTAAAATTGTGTTGGACACATGGATATTTATTGATTTATTTGTAAATCTGTTTAAGGTTATGTGGAACTTGATAGCCAATCAATGAAAAAAAAAATGACATGGCAAAAACACTTGCAAATGAGAAGCAAAAGCATAAATGATTTTTAAACAAACTCCCCAATTCAACATAGAAATCCCACACCAAGATCATAATGGAAAATACTATGAAATTTATATTTGCATTTACATTCTATAGTAAAAATATATACAATTAGCAGCCACCTGTACAGTGCAAGTAACAAGAACATTTTACAAGCTTGATGAAAAATTCTGGATTTCTTCTGGCTGATCACTAATTCTGCGCGTTATTTTGGTTCAGATGAGTTTTTCAAACAAAGGGATGCTTTCCCAGAAGGGTAGAAAGGAAGGCTAAAGTTAATTCAGGTGCCCACAGCATCAGGTTTCTACACTCGTAAATGAATGGCATAAAGTAGAGGCACTAACAAATTGTGTTTAGATAAGGTCAGGGTTTAGGCAAAGGCATGACTAATGTTTTTGGAGCAAATTAAGTTGCATTTTAATGCCTGTTGGGTCTAGTTTTTACTTGTTCTTCACTCTAACAGCAGAGTAGACGATTTCATCCTCAGCGTCATCTGAAAGAAACAAAAATAAAGAATCTGGTGAAATCTTGAGATCTTTGTATCTGTGTTCAACTGTGCTACCAGAAAACAGTGATGTAAAATAATCAAAACAGACCCAACATTAAAGCTAAATTATCTTATTATCTAATTTTTTCTTATACTTTGTTATCTCTTATGTGATCTTTTATTTCTGTTTTACCTTGTACAAGCAAGCAGTGGGTGGGACCTATTGAGCCCCAAGCCGACTAAGAAGAAAGTGCTCCTTTCAGCTACAATTTTGTTTGCACTCTGAGCTTAACACATGGAAATAGACAAAACACAATGAAATACACAAACTGTAAATACTCACAACACAACCAACAGACCAATTTGTTGCCAGATAAACCTTGCAACCTTGTGAAATTTTAACTTCCCTTCAGAAAAAGTTGCATGGCCCAAATGACGCTGCTCTGCCTTTGCCAACTTCACTCTCACTGATTTCTAACCCTCACCCTAGTCTGGGAAAATGACAAAATAATCGCTTTTCTTTGATTATATAGTATGTTCTGAGATCGTTTGGATCCAAAATTGAAATCGTTAATTAAAATTTGATTCATTGTCCAGCCCTACATGGACTTGGTAGAAAGTCTCTCTCTTACCTTCGTTAACAGTCCTGGGTTCTGGGTTCCTTCTTTTCTTCTTATTGAATTGTTGGATGACAAGAAACAAAACCAAAAGGAGAAGCAGGCCGCCGACAGTTGCCGTCACACTCATAGCCGGCATAGCCATGAGACCAAGTTGTGAAGTAGAACCTGAATCTGAAATGTAGACATTATAACACCTATATTAGGTTGATACTGAAACTGTTCTGAAGGGGAAAACATTGTTCAAAACCCCTATGTTTAAACTCCATGCGCAATACTGATTTAAATTTTCCTTTTTCAGAAGAAAACGAATCAATCAATCTGTTTATGAAATGAGTAAATGATTAAAGGGATAGTTCAACAGTTTTGCAAATTGGCCCATTGCCATAATCGCTATAGTCATAGCAGTAGGTTCGGGGCAAGCTATTTTTAGAACGGCGGAGCGGCAGGCTGCTCAGTGCTACGCTACGGAGGCTCATGGGATTTCTTGGTTTCCCTCATCAAATACACAATCCAACAACTCCAAAACGCTCTTGTGGACAAGTTGTGACCTGCACATTCACCATGCTGTGTGAGATAATAATGCAACGTTACAAAACTGAACCGTTTTCAAGGTAAATACAGACTGCTTGCTGAAAAACTGCCCCTGAAGGCAACGCACATCAGCGGTTTTGCATGAATTTACCTCTAAAACAACTCTGTCTGGTAACGTTCTGTTATTATCTCATAGCGTGGTGAATGTGCAGGTCACAACTTGTCCACGACAGCGTTTTGGAGTTTTTGGATTGTGTATTTGATGAGATTGATGAGGGAAACCAAGAAATCCCATTAGCCTCCGTAGCGTATCTCTGAGCAGCCTGCCGCTCCGCTCCGCCATTCTAAAAATAGCTTGCACCAACAAATAAAGGTAACGATGGCAATGGGGCAATTTGGCAAAATGTTGAACTATCCCTTTAAAAATGGAATTTAAACTTTTTTTTTTTCCTTTATTTAGATCTCGAAAACCATTGAGGGTAAACCCTCATTTCCAATGACGTCGAGAGCACATCAAATCAAAACAACAATCACATAACAATTGCAGTAATCATAAAAATACAAATCAAACAGCAATATGATCACGCATTATCACGGATTATTTTTGAAGCAGTTGCATTATTCGTGCATATTTATGACCATGTTTTTAATAAATGTATAGAATACATTACCACTACAGCTTGTGAGGAGGATCAATGTTTCCTTTCTGCTGACGTCGTTATGGGCATTACATGTCAAGGTTCCTGGGTGTTGGCCGTCTAAGTCCAAAGTCAAAGTGACCTGTACTCCATCTCCCTCAGAGGAGCAGTTGACCTTCATCTTTTCTGGTGACAAACACACCTGAGACACAACTGGTTCAGACACTGGGGCTGGAAGACAAATGATGGTAGTCACATACAGTACACACAGTATCAACAACACTGTCAACTCATCTCAAAGGTCAAAGGTCAAAGGTACTTTATTTGTCACATATACAGCTAGTACAGTGAAATTCTTTCTCTGCATTTAACCCATCCCTGAGGAGCAGTGGGCAGCCGCGGTGCAGCGCCCGGGGACCAACTCCAGATTATGAGCCAGTGCCTTTGGTCAGGGGCGCTGACTGGAGGATTAACCTAGCCGACATGTTTTTAGTGGTGGGGGAAACCGGAGCACCCGGAGGAAACCCACGCAGACACGGGGAGAACATGCAAACTCCACACAGAAAGGACCTGGGCGGCCGGGGATTCGAACCCAGGACCTTCTTGCTGTGAGGCAACAGTGCTAACCACTGTGCCACCGTGCCCCCCCATCTATAGATATCTACATCTACTTGAATTTGAGAAAAGGTTTTTATGGTTTATTTCAACCACAAAAAGTTTTCATCAGAGATTAAAATCAAAGATGTACAAAACAGGAGTAGGTATGACAATGCTTTGTTTATATTTAATAATCAGATATGTTACACAAAATATATATAAAAAAAGAATAAAAACATTTGGTATAAAATTCATAATTGTGATGTGCTGTATTACATGCTACAATATTTAAAGGAGTCATCACCTGGTTTTGCTTTGAATCAGTTCTTGAAACTTATTGGAAACATTTTTTTTTTTAAAAATTCAAACATAGAGCTTTTTCTGACACTTTTTCATACGGCAACTTTCTTTCGTGAGAGTAAGTGCAAGGTTTTGACTGGTCCGGGATGTTCATTGTATTAATATGTAATGAGGCGCGCATTGATTGGACGCAGGGAGGACAGAGCCGGAATGGTGGCTGGCCCAGTGGGCTACATGCAGGCTGTATTGGAAACTGCATACTATGCTGCTCTCTGTCGTGTACCGTAACCATGTTATATAACTTCATAAAATAAAACAAAATTTAATCGGTTCATTATAAAATATGTATTTATTGATGCAAATGTGGTGATTTCTGTACGTAGGCTACAGAGCCCCGGGGCAAAGCTGCTGCTTCAAACAAACTAATACGACTGCCACAACTGTTAGATTTCATCAATGAGACCAACATTTATCTCCTAAAAAGAATTTAACCAGTCGGCGGTAAACCTCTACAAACCTACGGGTAAGTTAATTAATGATCGTTTCCTCCGCGGGCATGACAATGACCGGTTAACGAGCGCTGCAGGCGGGTTGATGACGAGTCACTCTCCGCTCCTCTGCCTCGCTGGAGCTTCACTTCTCCCAATGCGAAGCAAACTTCTAAGCCATCATTTGGATAAACTAACCGTACATTGGGGATCTAAACCCTTACTTTCTCGCATGAAAAAATATTAAAACTTAATAAATTAACGATCGTTTCCTCCGGCGGCATGACGATGTCGTTCGGCCGGCTAAACGAGCGCTGCAGGCGGGTTGCTGACAGTCACACCTCCGCTCCTCTGGTGCTCCCTGCAGCTGGCTGCACCTCACTTCTCCCAACGTTGAACAAACTTCTAAACAGCCGTCATTTGGATAAACTCACCGCACATTGGGGATCTAAACCCTTACTTTCTCACATGAAAAATTATTAAAACTTAATAAAGTGGCGAAATAACAGCGCTACAGTGGGAAATAAAACAATAAGTAATGGCGGCGCGGCGGATGTCGGGGTGGTGGAAGAGAGGTGTGTTTATGAAAGCAGTCTCCACGGTGACGTCACCGTAGGCGCAGAATCAAAATCTCGTAATTTTGTGGTGTGCAGCCTCATGAGCTACTCTGGCTTACACAAACAGCCCAAACGAAAAAACTCAGCCACTTTCAAACCCCAGGTTTTCAGGCAAGTCTCCACTGAGGTCCAACACCAGTATACATGTTTTAACAAGGAAAAATGCGATTTCCGGGTGATGACTCCTTTAAGATAACAAGTTGCACAATTTATACTGATGTTCAGGTATTGCTCTCAACACCCGGCGGATAACTTGAGGATGCATCTGTATTGGTACAGAGTGTAAAGGGTTGATTCAAAGAAAATCATTTTGTGTTACTTTTTCTTACCTTGTATTGTAAGTTGGATGTTGACCTGGAGCATTAATTTACCATCAGTACCATATGTTTCCAGAATGTAATCTCCAGAGTCTTTGTTTGTCACTGTCTCAAGCCTAAATGTTCCATTTCTGAAGATTTCTGAGTGATTTCTGTAGTTGCTGTGAATGGACACTGTTGTAGTATCGACTCCCCTGATCTCCATAATGATATCAGAATTCTTTTTCAGTCTTGTCTTTTTATTTTCACCAATGGGTAGGAGAAAACTCAATGGCTGCCCGACGGCTCCAAGACACTGCTGAGCTCCACTGGTTTCAGATATTTTGCACTCCATAGCCCCTGATAGACACAAAAGAAATATACTTATCAAAACATTATTATAGTAACTGGCTAATAACATTTAATTCAAACAATAATCTTAATACTTGAATGTTGGATGTCTTTTTTAACTACAGTATATGTATGATTAATTTCCTGTGCTTTCGACCGGCAATATTTTTTAAAATTTAATTGCCAACTTAATATTATTTATGACCAATTAAACTGCAATAGTTTGCGGTAACACTTTAAAATAAGTACACACTATTAAGCATTATCTTAAGCATAATAAATACTGAATTCTTCATTTATAACGCATGGATACTTGGTGCTTATCAATGATGAGTAACTGTGTTTACTGTATAAACTACATACTGAGTATTCATGTGTTATAAATGATGAATTCACTATTTAATGCTTAACTACAGTAGTATGTACTTATGATAAAGTGTTACCCAATTTGCTGATAGGCAAAACACGTGTTGATGTGATAGCTGTTTTTGATCATGTGAAATGTAGTATTATTAAGTCCATAGTAGTTTGAGTCTATACACTAACACTTAACTACAGTATCAAAATGTAATTGCTGAAGTTTACCTTTTGCCAGAGCTGCTGTTGTCAGAGTTGTGATGATTAACTGGATGAAATTCATTTTCTCTGTAAGATAATTAGATTATGTTTAAAACAAATGTCTTCCACTGTCTAAACAAGAATCATCAAGCTGTTTACTCGCCTTTTTCTAAAGAAGCTTTTGTCTGGATTATCTAATTGCTGCATAATTTAAGAATTATTAAAGATAATTTTACCCATTAGAATATATTTTTACTCATCACTTTAATGTAACTACAAACTATCACTCACCTCTTGAAGAGCAGGATGTCTTTAGTCCTTGTGGCTGATTGACTACAGTATCTTGTGAGTTTTCCACTGACAGCAGGGCAGGTTATTTCTGGTCTTTCGATCTTGCTGTGCAAAGAGAATGAGGAAGCTGTTGTCTGCACTCAACCAAGTACTACTGAGGCACTAAGCTTATTTTACTTTTATCATTTGATTAGTTTGCATTGCACTTATTTTAATGACAAACTTTCAGATTAAAACCGACATTTATCTTAATATGGTTTATCAATCTCAAACACTTGAATTTTGGCAGTAACTGGTGCAGAAGTTAGGTATTCTCTGCTTAATATTTCTGAATTCTGCATTGTGTGAGCTGTAAGTACTTTCATAACTTGTACAATATTTACCTGTCTGACTATTTGAATGCAGTTAAATTAGCTCCTGACTTTTGTATAAGAACAAGACAAACTCAGTTGGTTTGTTTTGTTGTAAATAGGGGGAAAACATTATTTGTGCTTTTCATGCATGAATTCATGGTGGACACAAGTTTCATTTAGTATTTTTATGAAATATTCAAGGACATGTCTGCAAAATATTTACTCAAGAAAGTTAATTCAAGCAGACGCACAAACAGACTTGTTGACGTTAAGTATCTGCACAAAAGACGCCATGAGGTGGAGATGAGACACGGAGTGAAAGACAAAGAAACATGCTGACTTGTCCTAACTTGTTCTAAGTTTGAAAAATAGGGGAAGAAGATGAAATTGTACACAAGTCTGTCATTGTCAAGAGAGTTTACGTGAATTAGATTAGATTAGATTAGATTGCTTTATTTGTACTCGCAGGTAAATTTGGCTCGCAGTGAGAGACATTCATACAAAAACAAGCTTGTCATTATACCCATCATCATTCTATGCTGCCTCATAAAGTGCATGTAGAGTGGCTAACCTCAAAGTGCACAGCACAGGTGCATAAGTGGCACATAGCAACAACTCATCATCAACATCATCACCATCATCATCATCATCATCATCAACATCACCACCATAGGCGATAACACAACACATCTCCATTACAGTTTCCTTTTCGAAGCCTCTATACTATACTTGTCTCTTTATGGACCCTTTTTATTAAACACCTTCCATGAGAACATCTAGTGCTAGTTCTCTTCCCCTTCAAAAAATATCTGCCTGAGAATTAACGTCATAGTTCATTCTCAGTCAGATATATCTCGTTGTGCTACATGAACCCTCATGGTGGCTATACATGGTTAACCATAGTGTATATTAGCGTTAGAGAAGAGACCTAAAGGAAGTAGCACCTTAAACTTGATATCATGTTCTGTTAAAAACCACAGTTGTTTTTCTGTACTCTGATAGACGAGTAGAGAGGAGGAGCGAGAGATATGGTTGTGCTGTGGTCGATTCAAGTATCTGGTAGGAGAGTCAACACAGTGGAGATCAAAGAGGCTTTTTTTGTTCCAGCCATGACTTGATGCTCAGTAACCACTGGCCATTTGTCACTATATCTGAAAACTCTCACAGATTAAAATCATTTCACCTGTGGTGTAAGGAGTAAAAAATGATGTTGATCATAATTGTAGCCTAATTGTTAAAATCTTCAGAAGCACTTAATGGGAAAAATATGAGTTTGGAAATTAATTAAGCTACTGTATGACAATAAAAACAGGTAAATCTTTGTGTCAGGTGCTATTGAGTCCTATTGAATCTGCACAAATGGACAGTGTGCAGGATTGAAGATCTTGCACACTGTCCATTTCCATTTGGGCTGTTACTAGTCTGGACTCCTCCATGAGTGGAGTTTAGGGTTAATTGCATGACCACTGTTTAGTTACATGTAAGGAGTTTGGCTCCATCTTGTGTTCATAAATAATCTCTTCACTGATCTGATTTTAAATTCTCTGCTAGTACTCATCCATTCTCACTTAGTTACACTAATTATTTATTTCAAACCCACAATAAAGAATAACCTACCTTTTCCAAATCGGTAGAAACCTAAAACATTATCAGACAGCAAGCAAAATTACTTTTTAATGAATCATATCAAAGTTTATTTTAATCGCATATACAATTTTCATGACAATAATTTTTAAGTTTCGACTCATTTTTTTATAAATTTTTTTAGATTTGGTTTAAAGTTGACATAACTCAAATTCTTTCTAAGCCACGCTCATTAATCCACTTCCACAATGACAGAGTAAAGTCTTAGCAAAAAACTTCAATTTGATTTACAGAAGTATTCAGAGCCTTAGTTCAGTAAGTAGCCCGCTGGCAGTGACTACAGCAGAACTGACGCTCAGACAGGATGAGAAGTCACTATCAGGGCATTGAATGGGCCTTTGGAAGCCACACACTTTTCCCACAGACAATACAGCGTTATCATAGCTGTGTGCCCCGGGTCATTGTTATTCTGACAGGTATTTGTCATGTTTGCTGCATGTGAAAGTTTTTCATCATTGATCTCCCTTGTATTTTGTTATGTTTGTCCAGGGATTTTCAATAAATGATCAAAAATCGCATCACATTTCTCCTTTCACCAGGAGTTGTGTTAATTAAATTACATGTTAAATTGTACAAAAGACAAATGGGGGTCTGAATCCTTCATGAGGCTATACATGTATACATTTTCTATAAAAGGCTGAGAAATTAAAAATTGCACAGCAAATCACTTAAAGCAACAACAAAATGAATGCACTTCAGTTCAACAATAGTTAAAAGAGTAACATTTTACAAATCAAAATAAGCAGAAGTAAGAGGAAATTGGAAAAACAGACAGTTTCTACAACTGTAGGTGGACTTAAGCAACACTAACCTTATTACAAAACGCATTTTGTGGCAATACCTGATGGTAATGATGGAAATCCTTTGGGAATAATGAGCAACATCATACAGCAAATATCTGGATAGTCTTAATTATATAATGTTCTGTATTAACACACAGTCAATAGTTCTGTAAAGTCTTAAGGTCTTTGCACACCAAGTCTGTTTTTTCCCCCCCGAATGCGTCTTTCTAATCCGTCAGCTGATAAAAATCATTTTGCACAGACACTTTACACACTGAGTCCTCTGCATTTTTGTTTTGTTCCAAACTTCAGAAAGGGAGACAAAAGTCTATCTAAAAGTTTATCTAAAAGTAAAAAGAGAAAAAAAAATTGTTGTCTATCCAGTCCTGAGATGACATCAAGAGCAAGAGGACCTGCTTGTACTGTAAATGATATATATTGTCCAAAATTGCAGCCTTATGTTGTGACGATCATGTTTATACACTGACGCCGAAACTTTCATCCATCCACTCCGTAACCCGTAATCTTTTATACGATGTTACAACGTGTATATTTGTGTAGTCTTAACAAATATACAAATATACACGTTGTAACATCGTATATGTTATATAACGTTATATAACATATACGATTCGGCGTCAGTGTATAAACATGATCGTCACAACATAAGGCCGGATTTATTTTTAAACGTGCTGCAATTTTGGACAAAAAAAACCCTGACTTAGCAAAGTCCTTTTAAAATCTCCAGAGAAAATATTGATGCCTTCTGATCCAAGTTCAGTCTGGTTTGTCTCGTTCTCTGCATCATTAGAACAGCTCGGTCAACATTTTTTCATCTGTAGAATTATACAAGATAAGCAAAAAGACAATCATGATAAAGACACTCATGCATTGAGAACTCTTCAATATAGTAATACATCTGAGAAACTTCAGATTAGTTCATATATTCACTTGCTTTATAGAAAATTCATATATCAACCCTCTCACCTTAAGTCTTACGTCTTGTTTTCTTCTGTACATGGTAGACAGCAAGACACAGACCCAAAAGAAGCAGAGTGAGAACAATCGCTCTCACAGCCACGATGAAGTGACAAATGGATTCTGGAGAACACAAAGACCAGTCAAGAATGTGTCAGACTGTATCTAAAATCCAACTTTGAAAAATTAGCTTCAATAATGGTATAACATCCATTACCTCCGCAGTTCGTGAGGTGGATGAATGTTTCCTCTCTGCTGATGTTGTTCTGGACATTACATGTCAAGATTCCTGTCAGTTGGCCGTATAAGCTGATGGTAACACTGGGTATGTGGTGTTCATCTGTGCTCCCAGCTCTGGTCTTTATCAGAAAGTTACCGTCCAAAGTCAAAGTGAACCCCACTCCATCTCCCTCAGAGGTGCAGCCGACTCTCATTTGTTCTGGTGACAAACACACCTGAGACACAACTGGCTGAGAAACTGGAGCTGGAAAACACATGATATGAGACACAACCACAACATGTTCAGCACAGAGACCTTTTTAGGTTTATAATACGACACACCAGGGCCGTAGCCAGGATTTTTGAAATACCGAGGTCATAGTCGTGGTGCGCGGGGGGGTGGCGTCAGAAATTTGGGGCAATTTTATATTAAAAGGCTTCAATCTGGTGCACTTTGACAGATAAAAACTACACACATCATATTAGATTAATGCCATTTTTATGATATTATCATCACTAGTGATCATCCAGAGAAGACCCAACTTCACTGAATTCTGATGAGAACACACCATCTATTACAAACAGGAGACTAGCTCCTCACATTCGTAGCAGCCACAGAGTAGCAAAAATATTATATTATAAAGTTTAATTCCAGCTCGAAAAAAAAAAGAGTCTGAAATGCAATGTGAAGGTCCTGGTTGTTAACATAAAGATGAACAGGTTTCTAGGGTGAAGTGTGCACTCTTTTTGACCATAGCTATAGCCTACTATTTTTGGGTGACTTCCTTCTGGAGCGTCAGCTGTGTTCCTCACTTTGAAACAGGCCCAGGAAGTTTGTTTGCTTTTCCTTATAGTTACCACAAACATACATCTGACTGCTCCTTGTTGCAGCAAATTTTGGTTGTTGGTTTGTGTAGTATTTCACATTTCTATGCATATTTTTTATGAGTAAAATATTGGTGTCAAACTTCATTTCGGTTGTATGGTCTTCTTTGAATGGGAAAATATGAAGAGGTCTAGGTGAAATCAAAATGAGCCAAAAACAGTTGTATTTGGATGGAGTGAATATTATGACACCGGCTATTAGTGAAATATAGCCTAATTAGTTTTCCAAAGGTCAAATTCCACCTGGACATACGTATCTCTGATAATAAAACAGCTGCAAAATTGCTCAGGTTCATTTTTTTTAGCATCTACTTTTACACAGTTAGCCTACACATTACTTATTCATTTGCCTGATATCCCATGATTCAAAGGTAGATTTTACTCTAATGTGATTTTTGTTAGTATTCTTACTAGGCAGAGATGAAAAATTTACATTTTCTACTGTACTCCAGACATGTCTGTAGTAATCTCACAGGTCTTAGCTTTCTTTAAATAAATAAAAAAGACTGAAATAAAACTAATGGTTGCCTAAACTTTACACCGTATGCTCTTTGTTAAATCTGTCCAAAATTTTTTAGAAAAAATTTCACAGTCTTTGTTTGTGAAATATTTGTGCTTGTGCACCACATATGCTCACATCTTGTGCATCTAGTAGCCTTCTCCTCCATGCACACAGGCTCCGCGACGCGCTGTATCACTCGCTTTTTCCGAATGAATCGCCTTTTTTCCCGCGACCAGTAAACAAACACCAGCGTACGTGAGGGCGTCAATAAACAAGAGCATTATAGGCCTACCGGAATTGTTGTTTGGACAAGAGAGGAGTCACTCAGTCACCTTCCATCTGTCCTCCCTAATAGTTTTCAAAGGCGGGGGGGAAGTGCTCGTGGTGGAAACAAAGGTAACTCCAGGTGTTACGGGGTGCTCTTGAAGTTGAAAAAATTATGTAGACAAAAAAAAGCACAAGGCTTACTTCGGGTAATACTTTGCACTTTTTTTTTTTTTTTTTCCATTCATTAGGCCGAAAAAAATACCGAGGTCATGACCTCGGTGTCCTCAATGGTAGCTACGGCCTTGCGACACACATGTTGTAAGTTAAACCATTGGATCACTAAAAATGTTCACAATATAGGAGTATAAAAATATTTTTTTTGGTTTTACCTTGTATTGTCAGGTGGATTGTGGTTTTGTGCAAAAACACACCATCAGTGAGTCCATGTATTTCCAAAATGTAATCTCCAGAGTCTGATTCTCTCACATTTTTGAGCCTGAAGGTTCCGTTTGCCAAAAATGATGCGTGGTCTTGGTATCTGCTGTTAATTGTTCGTGCGTTATTGGCTATCTTTAAAATGTTAAAGTCGTTCTTGGTCAGAATTATCTGCCTATTTGCACCACTTGGCAGGTTAAAATTCAACGGTTCCCCAAGTGCTCCGAGACACTGTCGATCAGTGTCTGCGACAAAATTGCACTCCATAGCACCTGATGGAAAAGAAAAAAAAAAATCATCAAAACAGAAACAACAAGTGTGGGAAATGCAGATTCATCCACATTAATATGATAATCTTTTATAACCAAAAGCCTTGGGGTCTCTTTAAATGATTAATAAACAGTGAGCAGCTATTCAGTAAAAATACAGTATCACTGAATCTAAAATGTAAAAGTTAGTGTTTACCTTTTACCGGAGCTGTTGTCACCAAAGTTGTGACGATTATGAAGATGAAATTCATTTTCTGTTGTAACACAATGAAATTCTGTTAAAAACATGGTCAGTGTCACCCACAATTACAAGTTGTTTGCTTTTATATTTGTACCAAAAAGTGCATTTGTAGTGAGAATTAAAATCGATACTTGGATAATACAATTTAGACAGTGTTTACTGTACCATAAGTTTTTAAGTCGACATAAACATAAACTGTTACTCACGGCGTTGACGACGGTGTGTGGCTTGTCAGTGATCTACTGATGGCAGACGGGTGTATTTCTGGTATTTTATTCTTGCTGTGGGGGCAGCAGAGGAAGTGGTCATGTTCCTCCATTTAAGTACTGAAGCACTAAAATTTTTAGTTTGATGAATTTGTGCTGTTCTCATGTTGATAGCACAATTACTGCTGTTAACTAGAACATGGTGTTTCAATCAGACCATGTAGTGTATTTGGTGGTGAAGTGTGTTATTCTAAGCTATCATTGTCTGCAGCCCTGATCCATCTATCTTTTGCCGTCTCAGAGGTTTTTCTTATATTCTCTGTACTATGGCCAACTTCACTTTATGTGAGTTGTGTTATTAGCACCATAATACCATTACAGTTTACAGTAACCTAGTTCCCGTTGTACACTCATAGCGGAATAGTGTCCTGCTGAGCCATCAAAAAAACAACCAACATGTTCAACATACGGGGTGGTGGCTCTGTGTCATGATCACTTTTCTCTTGCCATCATATTTACTACAGTAATTTTTTTGGTTATTAACAGTAATCTACTCACTGACTGTCCATAGTGACATAAACCTTCTCATATTCAATCTGAAACGTGTTGCTTTTCACGTAGTATCCATTACTTTATTTCAAACTGAAGAACAAAAAATATGAAACTGGTCATTTACTATTCCAAATACTTCTACTGTAGAAAACATTTTCACCATATAGTCAATTAACTTTCACCTGGTTTTACTTAACGTCAGCATTCGCAGTCTCAAGTTCAAAACGATCACTTGCTGCTGCTAATATAGGATGTTGTGTTAGTATATTTCTGGTCTTGTTTTGCTGTATGGGTGAAACTGAGGATGTGGCAAACAGCGCTCACCTTAGCACCAGTAAAGCTCTGATCTGCTGGACCTAGTTTGTAGATTTAAATCTACTGAGCTGACAACCTTCATATACTGTACAGTAAAGACTACTGACATTAACTGGAATATCATGGACAACTGCATTCTTTCTATGTATTCTTTGTGGTTCACTTTGAAATTGTACTAGAAAAGTTGTGTATGTCTTTGCTTCACTTATGGTATGCATCATCCAAAGAAATCTTAAAGAGATAATTCAACATTTTGGCAAATTCTCCTATTGCCATAATCCCTATAGTCATAGCAGTAGGTTCATTACCTTTTAACTATCGGTGCATGTTGTTTTGAGATCCGCGGGGCAGAGACATGAGCTGCTCAGTGGACACAATGGAGGTGAACGGTACAGGTTCCCTGTCCCTCATCAAACTCATCAAATACACAATCCAACAACTCCAAAACGCTCTGGTGGACAAGTTGTGACCTGCACATTCACCACACTATGAAATAATCATGTAACATTCTCTGCCCCGCGGATCTCAAAACAACGTACACCAATAATTAAAGGTAATGAACCTACTGCTATATAATGATGGATGTCAGCTGGCAATAAGGAAGCACAGTTGTGCACATATTCGTGTAGCCTGCGTTGAAAGGAAACAAGATGCACATGACAAGTCTAGTTGTAGAGAGAGGGTTATAAAACTGTGCTCTACTTTTAAACCGTACCATTATCAGTCAGTCAGATTTGCATGTGAATTTGTCAGGTTATTTTTTGACATACTAATTTAGTTGTGGGGCACTGTGGCTGGTAGC
This sequence comes from Trachurus japonicus, assembly GCF_045865225.1. Classification (NCBI taxonomy): domain Eukaryota; kingdom Metazoa; phylum Chordata; class Actinopteri; order Carangiformes; family Carangidae; genus Trachurus; species Trachurus japonicus. The sequence goes on along the minus strand of NC_140920.1, from coordinate 5,971,146 downwards.
TCTTGTCATGAAATGTGTAAAGGTGAATTCGTCACATCATTTTCTGAACATTATATCTCTTTCAATTCAAAGAGATGCACGTGCTCAATGTTACAAAAAGACATTTTTCATGTGGAGAATATTATATACATAAGGCAAACAAGTTAGGTCATGCTTTTGTGGCTGTGAGTGGATATTGTAGAAAAATAAAAACTATGTGCAACATTGCACCAATATGTTCATTACTAAGATTTTGCAACAAGTCAAATATGTTACTGTAAAATACTAATTTAATGTGCATTGTTTCTTTGAAAAGCATTTGATGTTGCAGACATGTTAGTTGGTTTGCAGGCCTGATGTGCGTTTTTAGTTTTAGTTGTGTGTCAGGTCAAAACCACAACCTTTTTGCATTTGATATTTCTGCTTCACTAACTCGAATTGGAGAGAGGGTTGTGGTCATACTGTAGGAGACTGATGTCTGTAAGACGAACAAATCAAGCTTTCATATCGACTTTATGTATCTGTCTAAACACCTTTGATGTTCCATTTCAGTCTAAGCTTAGTGTGGCTAATGGAACCATGATAAAATACAGTTCAGGGATATGATTACCAAAATCAAAACAGAGCACAGCAGATTGTGATGCTTGGAGACGAGATTTGTATGAGCTGAATTATACAATTAAAAGATCCACAGCCAATGTACACAGTCATTTAACTAGGTGCAATGATGTAAAGTCATGGTGGAAACAGTGCCTCGTTTAATTACTGTATGTACACTAAGCAACTCTACTAAATATACATGGCCTTCATGTCGTTACAAGATAATCTTTTTAGCTCCATCTCGTGGTGACTACGTTCTTTGCAGTTTATACTCATTTTTTACATAGTAAGTGCAGAACACTGTGTATCCTCCAGATGTCATGAGTGGGTTACAGTTTTTGTTGATAAATATATAAGTTCAATCTGAAGCAAGAGTACTTGTTTGTATCAGTTTAATGGAAATATGAAAACAGTCATTTTTTATAGATATGTATAAAATGTTTCTTAAAATAGAAGTAAGAGAGACAAAGGTCACACATTTTCTGCAGAGACAAAAAACATCCGAAAATAAAACTATAAAACTCTTTACCTTAAAAAGCAATAGCACAAAATGCTCAAAAAACATGGCTACAATTTTAACATTTATTAAAAAAAAAGTTATCACAAGGAAAAAAGAACAACGAACTTGAACCTACAGGTCGAAAGTCATTTGACGAGAATCTCCAGCCTCCACTGTTTCCCCCAATCAGAGACAATGACCTCTTTACATGCAAGGTTGAAAAATGGTTGACACTTCAGGACTGTAGAGGCTCATGGTGTGTTCGGTACAGTTGGTTGTGGTTTCTTCACTTTTCTTGTCACTTTAACATCTGCGTAGATGACGTCAGAGTCACCGGCGGAAACTAAAAACAGACAACAGATGCATCTTAGTCTTTCTCTCTCCACAGAACAGTTGTTAAGGGGTTACATGAACACAAAGCAAAATACCTGAAATGTAAACTATGACAATCTAACTTGAGTCAGTGGAAGAAGAGTGGCTCATTTCACTTACCCACATTGGTGGATGTGGGTCTTCTTGATTTGTTTTGAAGACTTTTTCTACCAAGACAAAAAGCCACAAGGAGGAGGACAATGATACCAACTATCACTGCCACAGTCACAGTCACAAAGAAGAGGGAAGAGCTAGAATCTAAGAAACACACAAAAACGAGACCAAATCATTTTTCCAGACATAAAAAATATTCAGTGGCATTGAACTTATAAAGTAAAATCAACCATTCTTTAAACACTTTACCTTTGCAGCTTGTCAGATGAAGAACAGTTTGACTTCTGCTGACATTATTTTGAACATTACAAATCACGTCTCCTGTCAGCTGACCATGTAAGTTGATGGAAACGCTGGTTTTGTTCTGTTCAGCTGCTTCTCCAGTCAGTGATGGTGTGTTTGTTGTGCGGCTACTTGGGGACAGACTTTGGCCTCTGGTCTGTATCAGTGAGTGACCGTTTAAAGTCAAAGTGAACTCTACTCCATCTCCCTCAGAGGAGCAGCTGACATTCATCTGTTCTGCTGACAAACACACTTGAGACACAACTGGTTCAGACACTGGAACTGGAAGACAAACACATACATAAATACATAATTTAAAGCAAAGTGTCACTGCCAACTCCGTACATCATAGAACCACGATATCATAATTTCCTAAGTTACAATAACTAGATTTTTTTCATTAAATTACATCTTGAAGAATTACAGCTAGATTTTTCAGGGGTGTTTATGCAGTTGAGACCATATAATTAAATGATGATGATACAGTGAGTTGGTAATTGCAGCATCAGCAAATACGTATAATATTTTTATTGTCTTTAAACAAATCAATCCGATTCCAGTCTTTTCTTTCTTATTCAGTTAATTCAGTGGCTTAAGACGCTTCTCATGAATGCAAAAGTCTTGTGTTTAGAAATCTTTAGAAGTTTGAATTTAAATCAAGTAAATGAAGAGCATATATGTGTTAAAAGGAGATGCATTCGAAAATGAATAATGAAAAATCACAAATACACAAATTTTAACCATCTCTAGAGTTCAGGTGCCTGGTTTATTCACAGACTTTAACACTAAGCTGAAATTTCAGATAATGACAGATCATTTAAAACTGTAGGTTTTACTGTATAAAGATGGATACATTAAGTATTAGTGTAAATATTTAATGCACCACCATATTTCTTTATAGCCTACGCATATATCTACAGTATATTTGTTTCAATCTCAGATCATTTAGTGTATTTGGTGGTGAAGTGCTATTCTAAGCTATCATTATCCGCAGCCCTGAAGTGTCATCCATCTATCTTTTGCCGTCTCAGAGGGTTTTCTTCTCTGTGCTGAGCACAAATTGTTGCACTGTGGCCAACTTGATCTTATGTGAGTTGTGTTATTAGCACCATATCCCCATTACAGTTTAACCTAGTTCCTGTAGTACACTCATAGCGGAAATAGTGTCCTGCTGAGCCATCCAAGAACCACCGTCGTGTTAGTATATAGTAGTATCTTTAAAAGTATCTTTAAAAGTTTGAATTTAAATCAAGTAAATGCAGAGTATATAGGTTCAACAGCTGGGGTGGTGGCTCTGTGTCATGATCACTTTTCTCTACCCATCATATTTACTACAGTACATTTTGTTGTTATTAACAGTAATCTACTCACAGACTGTCCCTATAGTGACATAAACCTTCTCATATTCTGAAATGTGTTGCTTTTCACGTAGTATCCATTATTTTATTTCAAACTGAAGAAAAAAATATGAAACTGGTCAATTACTATTCTAAATACTTCTAGAAAAACATTTTCACCTTTGAAGGACATTAACTTAAAGCAGAAGTAAGCGATCCGGTCGTTTTGGCTAATGCTGCGTTCCAGGCAGGCTTTTGAAACCGTAAATTTCAGCTTCAAGTCACAACTTACGACTTTGTAGCGTTTCAGGCAACCCACTCGTGTTTTTCCGACCTGTTTTACCTGTGAAAGTCACTATAACGGCCACTCGTAACTTCCGACCTGTGAACGCGCACCAGATCGAACTGGTACGACTTCACAGGTCGGAAAAACACGAGTTACGAGTTTCCTTGAATGCACCATAATAGTCCTCGTCCCTACGTCGCCACATTCACGGAGTTCCTTGGCTGCACACACAGCCCTGCATGCCGTTCTCTCTCCTCATCGGATAAAAACTGTATGATACGATAAATGTTTTCTCCTCGGCTCAGAGCAGAGCAGAGTGACTGACAGACCCGTGTTTCAGTCCAAACACTCTATGTAAGTGATTGCTGTCGGAAGATATAACTATTTAAGACTTATATTAACGCAAATATATCACTTACTTCTGCTTTAACTTAACTTTCACCTGATTTTACTTTCAACGTCAGCATTTACAGTCTCAAGTTCAAAACGATCACTTATAGGATGTTGTGTTAGTATATAGTATCTTTAAAAGTTTGAATTTAAATCAAGTAAATGCAGAGCATAGAGGTGTGAAAGATAACCAAGGAGATGTATAAGAAAATTAATGACTGAAAAAATCAATTCAAAATTCAGATGCCTGGTTTATTCACAGACTTTAACACTAAACTGAAATTTCAGATAATGACAGATCATCTTAAAACTGCAAGTTTTACTGTATAAGGATGGATATATTATTACAGTATTAGTGTAAACATTTAATGCACCACCATATTTCTTTATAGCCTACACATCTATCTACAGTATATTTGTTTCATTCTTTAATGAGTTACAATTTAATTTAGTCTTTTTTATTTTACTTACCTTGTATTTGGAGATGAACATTCATTTTTTTCATTAAACCACCAGTAAGATTAAATTCTTCCAAAGTGTAATCTCCAGAGTGTTTCTTCATTGCGTTACCAAGGTTTAATGTTCCACTGGCGCAGCCTCCACACTGAGTTATGTAATCGTTATCAAAATATGTCACTACCTGATTGTTGACTATTAAAATCCGACGTTTTTCGTCCTTAAACCTTATTTCTCTATCTGCTGCAGCTGGCAGATAGAATAGCAGCGGCTGCCCTACTGCTCCAAAACATCGCTGATCTTTGATGGGTTCAGAGAAATTACACTCAACTGCCCCTGGGGAAACAAAAACAAGCAGAAAAACAATGGAAAGGTTCATGTAAAATGTATAAAACAATCTGTAGTGTTGTTCAGCTTTTCATATCGGTAGGGAAAAGAAAATAATACAAGAATATTTCAACATTAGATAAACAATATTTCCACTGTAAATAAACATTGAGTCTGACATTTTAAACTTGTCTTCCATACTTAGAATATATTTTTTTAAAAAAGAAGAAAAATTCAAAATGAATTATTCTAGTGAAATGTACCTTTTCCCAGAGCTGCTGTTGTCAGTGCAGTGAGGATCATGTAGATGGAAATCATTTTTTTATCTGTAGCACAAAAATCAAGATGTATTTTTATTATTATTTCTATTACATTTTATTAATATGTTGTAACATGACTGAACTCTGGGTTACATGTAGTTGTTAGTTAGAAAAAATAAAGATCAATAAATCTTTCAAATCATAATTGTTACTCACCACATTCACACTGTTGCGATGTCGTCTTTGTAGCTGTTTAAGGTTGACCCGTGAACTTTCCACTGACTGACGGTTGTGTTCTTCGTGACTCTTTGTCATCTGAATCAAGGAAGCGGTTATTGTGTTGTCACACACAGTTGGCCAGTGAACAAAGGACTAAGATTCTCTGCTTTTGCTCCTATAAACAAAACATCTTATGACCACACTCAGACTAAATGTGCTAGATATTGATAGAAATACACTGTTAGCTACTGTAAAACAGATTTAAATAAACTATAACCTTATCTAAAGACCCAATATACAGTAAATATGAAAAAAAGTATATATATATATATATATATATATATATATATATATACTGTATATATATATACAGTATATACAGTATATATATATATATATATATATATATATATATATATATATAAATAAATAAATCAAAGAGTAAATACACTCACATTTTAGACTCCAGTGATAATAAAATCATAGTCCATAATCTTCGTTTACAACCAAGTGTGTCTCTGTAGAGACGATTGAATAGGCCACAGCAAAGATAATATTCATAATGGAAAATTACACTTACAGAAAATTTGATGTTCAAATTCTACATAATTGTATCTGTAAAAACTTTTAGTGACTAGGATTTTACAAACTTAGTTATATCATGACTTACTGTTATATTTTCGTATCTCCTGCCTCCTCTACACTGCAGCCTTTTCCTCATGTTATTTTCCTAAATGCAGTGAGACCAGAGTTGCAAACTCAAGTGTTCAACTGTAACATTCTGCAGATAAGTAAAAGCTGAGAAGAATTTGTATTGTTAGAGAACAGAAGTGTGACTTTTTGTTTCAGCTCCAGGTGTGACTACAGCCCTAAAAGTGTCGAGGTGTGAATGTTTCATCTCAGAATTTGTCAAACTGCCACTGAACAGCAGCTGATTTCTGTCGGGGATTGACTTGATTGTTTGAATTTTAAGAGAACTGACTTTTGTTCTTCTGCTTGTGTATGTGGCACCAATTTCTCTTTTAATACTTTTCAGAGACAGGGCTGTGCAGAGTATTTATTCATAGAGGCATGTGTGCAGGGGGGAATTGGAAGGACAAGACCAAATGGATCATACACATGGAGATTTGTTGCTGTCATATAATGCCCTTTAGCTTCTTATAAGTGCATTTTAGACCAACGTGAAGTTGAGAGGGGAATGGCTGCAAAGACCGCACGGTGCAACAAACATTTCCTGCCTGTTGATGCACTGTATCACCAAGCCTTTGAATTTAAAACCACGTTAGTCAGAAACATGTGTATCAATAGTTTCTCATGGGCAACAGGTAAAATGGAAAATTAAACCCTGAGTGAGATGGGTGGTGAAAAACCACAGTTTGTTTCTATTTTTGTCACCGCAACACGCGATAAGTCTTGAATGTCTGTCAGACCAGACGTCTCTGCTGTGAACACAGACAGACTGAGCTGTTTGACCGAACACACAGTTGCTGATCATTGTGTTCCTCTTTAAACCCTTGTATACATTTATTTCATATAAAAGCTGAGCAAACTTTATATGAGACTTGAGGCTGTCTCTTCTTCCTATCTCTCTGTCTGGGCTCTGTCTGCCTGAATGCCCTTGGTTTTTTAGTTTGTTGCTCAAAAATATCACTGTAATTAATTTACTTAGTTGTGCTACTGTTTGAGAAATCTGTTCTTTTGAAAAAAAAAGTTATTGCAACTCATATAATTTAGTATAGACTTTGTAGTTTTTGAACTTTTGTGTGCTTAGTTCAGTTTTGTCTTTGAACTGAGAAGTGAACTTGACAAAATGATCAGTAATCTGAGTGTGTGTTTGTCTCCACCTTGGTCAAATAATAGTCACTACATCCATTTATTGCTCTGTTATCTATTTTGTCATGTGTTCTTGTACTGTAAGCTGCTGGATGACGTGAATTTCCCTCCAGTGGGATGAATTAAACATGTTCTCTGTACTGCTCCATATTAGTTAAGTAAAGTTTATTTATATAGCACCTTTCACAGATAAGAATATCACAAAGTGCTTTACAATGAAATAAATACAACACTAAAAAAACATAAAAAATATAATGAATAAAACAATTTAACACACTAACAAAAAGCCCCTGCTTATATAAAAAGGTTTTCAGCCGCTTCCTAAAAGAGTCCACAGATTCAGAGCATCTTAGAGGGAGGGGCAGAGCATTACAGAGTTTGGGTGCCACTGCCTGGAAGGACCAGTCACCTCTGGTCCTAAAGTGGGTGAGGGGGAACCACCATCAATCTCTGACCTGACACCTGTGTTAGTTGATGTGTTGTTTTGTTCTTGTACAGTATGTGTAATATCATGTCACTCAGAGTCACAGTGGTTTGATAAGTTATTTTTTACAGGCAATGATGAAATATTGACGTCTGACCTGGTCTCTGTAATATTCCACTTAACTTTGATGTCAATTCACATTTACATAGAAAATAGTGAATATATAGTAAAACATAGGCAGGAAATAATTCAACACTATAGGAAATTTGTTGATTGTGTTGATCACTGGTTTAATTATCTTTTATAAGTCATATAATCTGTCGCATAAAGCAAACGCAAGAAGGTTTAACAAATTCCATAATTTCAAAATTGTATAAGATGAAGAGAAACACACTTAATTTTGAAGAGAGAGCAGTCCTGAGTTAAGTGAGTATATTAGCAGTGACTGCAATGTATTGATATTGATAAGAGACATAAAGTTCAGACTTCAGTTTCCCCCAAAATAACTGGACATAAACACACAGTTGTAAAATTCACTGCAAGCTTAATGTTTTTTGAGGATGATGGATTCTGTATGTCACACTGGACCACAGAGCGGCGTCTTTGGAAATACCTGAAAAAATACAAAGAGCTTTAAATTGTTATTGTTATTGTTACAGCACATCCTTCTGTGGTAAAATACTTGCCAAAACAAATTTACAAACCAGTTTGGTATCATGTACATCTCTGGCACATGTGCTGTCATTCATAGTTATTATAACTGAGATGCCAAAGATAAAACATCTGCACGTCCTGATTATTGGTTTCAGTTTTGCCTTGTCAATATTTGTTCAGCAAGGCGCTGTGAAAACTCCTCAAGATAAGTGATCATGAGTTGCCAAACACCTGTGATGTTTATAACACTCATGTAAAGACTGAGCTCAGTTCAGATTTACATTCTCTAGATGCATTGTTAGTGTGTGGTTCCTTGAGAAAAAGGTTGTCATTCATTGTTTGTGTGATATTACTTTTTGCTTTGGGACTCTTGTTATTTGTGATTTCAAAGTTAATTTACTTAGATGAAGGTCACATGATCAGCTGATGCTTTAAAAGATTTCATGTATGTTTTCTGGCCTCTCCACTGTTCCAGTTATCATAAAGATTACTTTCTCTTACCTTCATTAACCATCTTGTTTCTTGTCTTGTTATGTAAATGGTAGATACCAAGGCACAAAGCGACAAGAACCAGACAGATGACGGTCGTTCTCACAGCCACAGCCACAACAGGCAAGGAAGCTAAATGTAGGACACACACACAAAAAAAAGTTGAAAAGAAGTTATTGCATGTCATCAACACATTATGCACTGTGGATAAAAATGCATTTTAGAAAAAAACAATAGCACAGTGATACAGAAGGCCGTTTGAGAAACCAGACTGTTACTTGCCGCCTGCAAAGTTTCACTTTTACTGTATCAGTGACCAATGTATTTATCATTTTTGCTAGTGTAAACCTTTTAAATGATGTTCAAGAGTTAAACTTACAAGGAAAATCGACCATTCTTTAAACAATTTACCTTTGCAGCTTTTCAGGGGAAAAACAGTTTGACTTCTGCTGACATTATTTTGAACATCACACATCAAGTCTCCTGTCAGCTGACCATGTAAGCTGATGGAAACGCTGTTTTTGTTCTGTTCAGCTGCTTCTCCAGTCAGTGATGGTGTGTTTGTTGTGCGGCTACTTGGGGACAGACTTTGGCCTCTGGTCTGTATCAGTAACTGACCGTCCAAAGTCAAAGTGAACTCTACTCCATCTCCGTCTGCGGAGCAGCTGACCTTCATCTGTTCTGGTGACAAACACACCTGAGACACAACTGGTTCAGACACTGGAGCTGGAAGACAAACATGTACGTAAATACATAATTTAATTGTCACTGCCAACTCCGTACATCATAGAACCACAATATCATAATTCCCTATGTTACAATAACTAGATTTCTTTCATTAAATGACATCTTGAAGAATTTCAGTTAGATTTTTTAGGGGTGTTAATGCAGTTGAGACCATAAAATTAAATGACGATGATACAGTGAGTGGGTAATTGCAGTATCAGCAAATACGTATAATATTTTTCTTATCTTTAAACAAATAAATCAGATTCCAGTCATTACTTTTCTTTCTTATTCAGTTAATTCAGTGGCTTAAGACGCTTTTCATGAATGCAAATGTTTTGTGTTTAGAAATCTTTAAAAGTTTGAATTTAAAGCAGAAGTAAGTGATATATTTGTGTTAATATAAGTCTTAAATAGTTATATCTTCCGACAGCAATCACTTACATAGAGTGTTTGGACCGAAACACGGGTCTGTCAGTCACTCTGCTCTGCTCTGAGTCGAGGAGAAAACATTTATCATATCCTACAGTTTTTATCCAATGAGGAGAGAGAACGGCATGCAGGGCTGTGTGTGCAGCCAAGGAACGCCGTGAATGTGGCGACGTAGGGACGAGGACTGTTATGGTGCGTTCAAGGAAACTCGTATTTTTCCGACCGTGAACTCGTACCAGTTCGATCTGGTACGAGTTCACCGGTCGGAAGTTACGAGTGGCCGTTATAGTGACTTTCACCGGTAAAACAGGTCGGAAAAACACGAGTGGGTTGCCTGGAACGCTACAAAGTCGTAAATTGTGACTTGAAGCTGTAATTTACGATTTCAAAAGCCGGCCTGGAACGCAGCATTAGCGAAAACGACCGGACCACTTACTTCTGCTTTAAATCAAGTAAATGCAGAGCATACCACTAGGTGTGAAAGATAACCAAGGAGATGTCTAAGAATATTAATAATGAGAAATCACAAAAACACTAATTTTAACCATCTCTAGAGTTCAGGTGCCTGGTTTATTCACAGACTTTAACACTAAACTGGAATTTCAGATAATGACAGATCATCTTAAAACTGTAGATTTTACTGTATAAGGATGGATACATTACAGTATTAGTGTATACATTTAATGCACCACCATATTTCTTTATAGCCTACGCATATATCTACAGTATATTTGTTTCAATCTCAGATCATTTAGTGTATTTGGTGGTGAAGTGTGTTATTCTAAGCTATCATTGTCTGCAGCCCTGAAGTGTCATCCATCTATCTTTTGCCGTCTCAGAGGTTTTTCTTATATTCTCTGTGCTTCAGCACGAATTGTTGCACTATGGCCAACTTCACCTTATGTGAGTTGTGTTATTAGCACCATATTACCATTACAGTTTACCCTAGTTCCAGTTGTACACTCATAGTGGAATAGTGTCCTGCTGAGCCATCGATCAAAGAGCCACCACCATGTTCAACATACGGGGTGGTGGCTCTGTGTCATGATGACTTTTCTCTAGCCATCATATTTACTACAGTCATTCTTTTTGTTATTAACAGTAATCTACTCACAGACTTTCCCTAGTGACATAAACCTTCTCATATTCTGAAACATGTTGCTTTTCACATAGTATCCATTATTTTATTTTTTAACTTTCACCTGGTTTTACTTTCAACGTCAGCATTCGCTGTCTCAAGTTCAAAACGATCACTTGCAGCTGCTAATATAGGATGTCGTGTTAGTATAGTCTTTAAAAGTTTGAATTTAAGTCAAGTAAATGCAGAGCATACAGTATAGGTGTGAAAGATAACCAAGAAGATGTATAAGAAAATTAATAATGACTGAAAAAAATCACAAATACACAAATTTTAACCATCTCTAGAGTTCTGGTTTATTCACAGACTTCAACACTAAGCTGAAATTTCAGGTAATGACATCATCTTAAAACTGTGGGTTTTACTGTATATGGATGGATACATTACAGTATTAGAGTAAACATTTAATGCACCACCATATTTCTTTATAGCCTATGTATATATCTACAGTATATTTGTTTCATTCTTTAATGAGTTATAATTTAATTTAGTCTTTTTTATTTTACTTACCTTGTATTTGGAGATGAACATTAGTTTTTTTCACTAAACCACCTGTACCATCAAGTTTAAATTCTTCAAAAGTGTAATCTCCAGAGTGTTTCTTCATTGCGTTACCAAGGTTTAATGTTCCACTGGTGTAGCCTCCACACTGAGTAATGTAATCGTTATCACAAGAAATCACTGTTTGATTTTTGACTTTTAAAATCAGATGTTTGTTGTCCTTTATTAACCTTATTTCTGTATCTGCTGCAGCTGGCAGATAGAATAGCAGCGACTGGCCTACTGCTCCAAAACATCGCTGACCTTTGATGGGTTCAGAGAAATTACACTCAACTGCCCCTGGGGAAACAAAAACAAGCAGGAAAACAATGGAAAGGTTTATGTAAATTTAAACAATCTGTAGTGTTGTTCAGCATTTCATATCAGTCGGGAAAAGAAAATAATACAAGAATATTTCAACATTAGATAAGAAATACTTCCACTGTAAATAAACATTAAGTCTGCTTTTAGAAATTTCAGTGATTGTCTTTTTAACGCCATACGTAGAATATAAAAAATGATTTATTCCATTGAAATGTACCTTTTCCCAGAGCTGCTGTTGTCAGTGCAGTGAGGATCATGTAGATGGAAATCATTTTTTTATCTGTAGCACAAAAATCATCACATTGGGTCAGTTGTTAGTTAAAAAAAAAAAGATCAATAAATCTTTAAAATCAAAATTGTTACTCACCACATTCACACTGTTGCGATGTCGTCTTTGTAGCTGTTTAAGGTTGACCCGTGAACTTTCTACTGACTGACGGTTGTGCTCTTCTTGACTCTTTGTCATCTGAATCAAGGAAGCGGTTATTGTGTTGTCATGCACAGTTGGCCAGTGAACAAAGGACTAAGATTCTCTGCTTTAGCTCCTATAAACAAAACATCTTATGACTACACTCAGACTAAATGTGTCTAGATATTGATAGAAATACACTGTAAGCTAACTATAAAACAGAACTATAACCTTATCTTCTCTCCACAAAACGACCCAATATAAATATGAAAAAAGTATAAGAGTAAATAAACTCACATTTTAGACTCCAGTGAAAATAAAATCATAGTCCATAATCTTCGTTTACAGCCAAGTGTGTCCCTGCAGAGGGATTGAATAGGTCACAGCAAAGGTAATATTCATAATGGAAAATTACACTTGCAGAAAATTTGATGTTCAAATTCTACACAATTGTATCTGGAAAAACTTTTAGTGACTAGGATTTTCCAAACTTAGTCATATCAAGACTTACTGTTATATTTTCGTATCTCCTGCCTCTTCTATTCTATAGCCTTTTCCTTGTGTTATTTTCCTAAATGCAGTGAGACCAGAGTTGCAAACTCAAGTGTTCAACTGTAACATTCTGCAGATAAGTAAAAGCTGAGAAGAATTTGTATTGTTAGAGAACAGAAGTGTGACTTTTTGTTTCAGCTCCAGGCGTAACTACGGCCCTAAAAGCGTCGAGGTGTGAATGTTTCATCTCAGAATTTGTCAAACTGCCACTGAACAGCAGCTGATTTCTGTCGGGGATTGACTTGATTGTTTGAATTTTAAGAGAACTGACTTTTGTTATTCTGCTTGTGTATGTGGCACCAATTTCTCTTTTAATACTTTTCAGAGACAGGGCTGTGCAGAGTATTTATTCATAGAGGCATGTGTGCAGGGGGGAATTGGAAGAACAATGTGTCTGACATTGTTTTGAAGACCAAATGGATCGTACACATGGAGATTTGTTATTGTCATATAATGCCCTTTAGTTTCTTATAAGTGCATCTTTAACCAACCTGAAGTTGAGAGGGGAATGGCTGCAAAGACCACACGGTGCAGCAAACATTTCCTGCTTGTCAATGCACTGTATCACCAAGCCTTTGAATTTAAAACCACGTTAGTCAGAAACATGTGTAGCTATCAATGTAGTTTCTCATGGGCAACAGGTAAGATGGAAACAAACTGTGGTTTTTCACTGCCCATCTCACTCAGGGTTTAATTTTCTATGTTTGTTACCGCAACACACGAGTCATTTGAACGCCTCTCAGACCAGACGTCTCTGCTGTGAACATGGACAGACTGAGTTGTTTTGACCGAACATAACTTTGTTGTGTTGTTGTAAGCTAGCTAGTAAATTATTGTCCGGTTGTTGTAGCGGTATGGATACATACTGACTACAACATGACATTACTCTGTCAGTTTTCAGTTTCACTGCCTGCAGCGCATCCTCCTCGACCGGCCCATGTATTCACATGATAAACATCAGTCACTGCAGGGAGAGAGGCTGAAACCTCCGGTCACACACAGAGGAAAACTTCAATTTTCTCATTAATGTTTACTCTTCATGTGTTAGTTTGACAGTTTTTAAGTACACTGGATATCCATTTAATTAAAGCAGAAGTAAACGGAATGTTAAATAGTAGTTAAATAGTTATATCTTCCGACAGCAATCACTTATATAGAGTGTTTGGTCCGAAACACGGGTCTGTCAGTCACTCTGCTCTGCTGTAAGCCGAGGAGAAAACTTCTTGTATACTTCCTTGTATCCTACAACCTTTATCCAATGAGGAGAGAGAACGGCATGAAGGGCTGTGTGTGCAGCCATGGGATGCGCGTGAATGTGGTGACGTAGGGACGAGGACCAATAGATACATGACGAGGGCGGGGAGTGGGACTGCTAACTCCATCTGCTGACAAGAAGTTAGCCAAAACGACCGGATCGCTTACTTCTGCTTTAATTATGTTAAGTTGTCTGAGTGCTTCATTTCCTCTTTAAAGAACTAGTGTACTAACTGTATTATAGCAGCAGTTACCAGCTAGCAACACATGCATTGACCATGCTCTGGTGTAGTGCAGCACAAAAAATTGATTTGCAATTTTAATGTCATGCTGTGACATCATATAACTGTAAAAGATTGCAGTTTTATTAAATAAAAATTATGCAATTTTGTGAAAGCAACCACCTAGCCTCAGTTTGTCTGTCATGTGCTCATTATTGAAGTCCATGATGCATAGCATTTACAAGTGCAGTGTGTGTGGAGAAACTGATGGTGTGAATGGATGTCAACGAGCTGCCTGACAGTTGTGGTGACGTGACACAACAAGTTTTGTAGCAGCAGCAAACCAAAGTGTGATGAAATAAATGTATTTCAGTTTCTCATCATCGTAGTCCTCTTTAACCACTTCTATAAAATGATTTCACATAAAAGCTTATCATCTCTCTGTCTGGGCTCTGTCTGCCTAAATGTCCTTAGTTGGTTAGTTTGTGGCTCAAACATGTCTATAACTAATTTACGTAGTTGTGCTGCTTTTTGAGAAAGCAGAAAGCATTTGAGAAAAAAAGTAGTTATTGCAATATTTGTTTGTACTTTGTTGTTCATAGTTGAACTTAACTTTTTTTGGTTTTTGAACTTTTATGTGCTAAGTTCAGTTTTGTGTTTGAACTGAGAAGTGCGCTTGACAAAATGATCAGTAATCTGAGTGTGTATTTGTCTCCATCTTGTGGTAATTTTTTTGTTTTGTTCTATTCTCTCTTGTACATACAGTATTTCATGTCACACAGTGTCACAGTGGTTATTTTTTAGAGGCGATTATAAAATATTGACCGTCTTACTATATATTCACAATTTTCTTTGTATGAATTGGCATCAAAGTAAAGTGTAATATCACTGAAACCAGGTCTAACACAGGAAATTATTCAACACTAAAGTGATGAGAGAATTTGTTTATTTGTTAAGAATCTCATACAATGCCAAGTCAAATAATCTGTCACACAAAGCAAATAGAAGAATGCTGGGAGACCATGGATGTAAATTATATTGTGGGAGACTAGATTCGTTTTTGAATATTTGAGCTAAATTACACAATTAAAAGACCCACAGCCAGTGTGCACTTGATTGTCGTCATTTAACAAGGTACAGTGATGTAAAGTCATGGTGGAAACGGTGCCTCATTCTAGTATGTACAGTGATATAAGCAGCTCTAGTAAAATATACAGTACATGGACTTCACAGGATAATAATTTTAGCTCCACCTCGTGGTGACTACATTGTTTGCAGCTTATATTCTTTTTTTACATAGTAAGCGCAGAACACTGTGTATCCTCCAGATGTCACTTGTGGGTTACAGTTTTTATATAGGCCTATACTATATTCTTTTTTTTCAATTAACAAACATTAAACATTTCCTCCAGCAGGGGATCAGAAGAAAAGGGGAAAAATCAAACAAGAAAAACAAACAAGCAAACAATAAAAGAGGGGGTTATGATATAAACAAGAAGAAGAAAGGAAACAGTTTTGTTGATAAATATAAGTTCAATATGAAGCAAGAGTACTTGTTTGTATCAGTTTAATGGAAATGTTTAAACAGTCATCACATTTTTATAGATATGTACAGTTTTCCTTAAAATTGAAGTAATAGAGACAAAAGTCACAGCGTTTCTGCAAAGACAAAAACACCAGAAAATAACACTGTAAATGCCAAGGAAGAGTTCGGAAAACTTTCAGAGTCATCAAAACGCTTTTGGAGTTCCAAGGGGGGTCCGGCTGGCAACGGATTTTCATGTAATGGTGGCGGGTAGAGCTCATTTTTGAATCGTCCAAAAAACACTCACTATGAAACATCCAGATACCTCCATACTGCTCGTCTGTACTGACCCAAGTGTCCTGAAGCCGCCACATGAAAAAGTTGTTCGGGGAAAAAATGATCTAATCTCTGTTTTTATCCTTGTTGTAGCAGTAGCTCCCAGTGGCTGCGTAAGATTTGCTGCAAAATGTTCTTCCGTGTTTACATCAGACATCCAATGGTTTGCAATGACGAATGAACATCTCGCAGCAAATCTCGCGCATGTGCACAAACATCAACAGAACAGGGTAAAGCTTAGGGCTGAAAACTGGTTGACACTTAAGGACTGTAGAGGAGCTCATGGTGTGTTCTGTACAGCTGGTTGTGGTTTCTTCACTTTTCTTGTCACTTGAATATCTGCGTAGATGACGTCAGCGTTACCGGTGGAAACTAAAAACAGACAACAGATACATCATAGGGTGCACTCACTCACACAAGGGCCAGTTGTGTCGTACCATGCAGAGCACAAAGAAAAAGACATGAAATGTAAACTATGACAATCTAACTTAAGTCAGTGTTGTCTTTATTGAGATGAAAGATGACTTGTTCATTTCACTTACCCGCATTAACGGTTGTGGGTCTTCTTGATTTGTTGTAAAGACTTTTTATACCAAGACAAAAAGCCACAAAGAGGAGAATGACGATACAAACTATCACTGCCACAGTCGCAACAGAGAGGGAAGATGGAGAATCTAAGAAACACACACAAATGAGGCTAAATCATTTTTTCTGGCATTGAAAATATTCAGTGACATTGACCATTACAAAACTGAACTTTGAACTGCCGTGCAGTTGCAGCATCATTTATCTCTGAAGCTTAAAATATAATATTTGGGCTAATAGCGAGGAAAATAGCGAGGAGATGAGAGAGAAGATGGTGCCACCCAAACAAAGACTAAAGAAAGAGATGCAGCTCCAAAGTATGACCACTAAGAGAGGAGAAGGAGAAAGAGACAAGAACAGTAAAGTTTAGGGTTTTAAGTTTAAGGGAGAGCGACAAAATGTGATTCAGGTAATATGACATACTGTATAAGACCCGTAGTCCCCCCAACAAAGTAAAATCCCCCCATATGGGAATTCCCGCCATTATTTCATTTAGTCTTTTTATTTTACTTACCTTGTATTTGCAGATGAACTTTTGTTTTTTTCACTAAACCACCATCAAGTTTAAATTCTTCCATAGTGTAATCTCCAGAGTGTTTCTTCATTGCGTTACCAAGGTTTAATGTTCCACTGCTGTAGCCTCCACACTGAGTTATGTAATCGTCATCACAAGATAACACTACCTGATTTTTGACTTTTAAAATCTGATTTTTGTTGTCCTTTAATAACTTTATTTCTCTATCTGCTGCAGCTGGCAGATAGAATAGCAGCGGCTGCCCTACTGCTCCAAAACACTGATGACCTCCGGTGGGTTCAGAGAAATTACATTCTGCTCCTAAGAATAAGCACAAAAATAATGGAACGGTTCATGTAAAATTCATAAAACAATTTGTAAATTATGTTCAACATTTTATGTCAGTAGGGAAAAGACCATTTCAACATTATATTTTAGATATACATTAGCAGCATTTTTATTATAAATCAACAGATCACTGATTTTCTTTGTAAACTTGTCTGTCATACTTGGGGGAATTTTTTTTTTTTCAAAATGAATTATTCTAGTGAAATGTACCTTTTCCCAGAGCTGCTGTTGTCAGTGCAGTGAGGATCATGAAGATGGAAATCATTTTATTATCTGTAGCACAAAACCAGGTTGAAACTTGTGCACACCGGCATGGACGGACAGGTGCGTAGGAGAAGACCTGCGTGGTCGAGTGACATGAGAGAAAGCTCCCACACACTGTCATCACTTGCAAAGAGCTTATTAAGCTTGATAAAATCTTTGCAAGTGATGACTGTGTGCGGGAGCTTTCTCTCATTACAG
>NC_140920.1:5918685-5953159 GCF_045865225.1 Trachurus japonicus | reverse complement strand
TCAAGGATTAAAATGATCAAAATATATTTTTACTAATTTCTTTAATGTACCTACAAACTATCACTCACCTCTTGAAGTGCAGGATGTCTTTGGTCTTTGTGGCTCATTGACTAACTTGTGAATTTTCCACTGACAGAAGGGCAGGTTATTTCTGATCTGGTGATCTCATTATGTGGGGAGAATGCGGAAGCTGTTGTCTGCACTCAACCACGTACTACTAAGGTGCTAAACTGATTGTCATTAAAATAAGTACAATACAAGACGGTAAAAAAATAGAATAAATAAGTACAAACTTTCAGGTTAAAACTGCTCTTAACCAGAATATGGCTTATCAATCTCAAACACTTGAACTTTGACAGTGTTTGGTGTAGAAGTTAGGTACCGTATTCTCTGCTGTGTTTTCATATTTCTGAATTCTGCATTGTTTTTAATAACTTGTTATATCTGCCTGTCTGACTTTTTGAATGCAGTTAAACAGAACAGGTCATCGTTGTTTTTTTGAAAATGGAAAAAAAAGTTTATTTTTGTACTTTATATGCATGGATTCATGGTGGACACAAGCTTTATTTTGTATTTTGCTAAATAAAATATCCAAAGACAAAATATTTACTAAAGAAAGTCAGTTCATGCAGACACAACACAGACAAAATATGCCACGTGGTGGAGTTGAGACACAGAGTGAAAGACAAAGAAATGTGCTGACTTGTCCTAGTCACTTGTCTTAGGTTTGAAAAACAAGGGAATAACATGAAATTGAACACAAGTCTGTAATTGTCAGTATAGCTTTACGTGAATAGGTGATGTCAGAGTCACATTATACAAGCTGTCAGTCTCTGCATACAAGCAAAATATACCTGAAATTTCACCCCGTTTTCTTTTACTGTCACCGAAGTCAGTTTAACAGAACAGTGACATTGGGTCACAGTTTATCTATTTCCATTACGGTTTCATTTTCAAAACCTTTATACCTGTATTGTCTCTTTATGGACCTGACACTGACATGATAACTTCTAGTGCTAGTTTACTGTCATAACCATAGGATTTATGGTTAAAGTTCTCTTCCCCTTTCAAAAATATCTGACTGAACTATCAAATGAGATATACTGTATCATCATCCTACATGTACCATCATGGTGGCTATTTTCAAACAGTGTGCTGTACATAGTTCACCATAGTGTGCATTAGCTTGTCAGAAGAAACCTAAAGGAAGTGACACCTTGAACTTGGTATCGTGTTCTGTTTAAAACCACTGTTGTTTTTCTATACTCTGACAGACAAGTAGAGAGGAGGAGTGAGAGATGTGGTTATGCTGTGGTCGATTCATGTATCTGGTAGGAGAGTCAACACAGTGGACATGAAACAAGTTTTTTTTGTTCCAGCCACGACTTGATGCTCAATAACCACTGGCCATATGTCAGTATATCTGAAAACTCTCACAGACAAAACTCACTTTACAGGTGATTTAATGAGTCGAAAACAACATTCATACTGTAACTGTTAAAATCTTTGAGATTGCCTTTAGAAACTCACAGTGACTCTGTTGACTCAGGAAATGGGAAAGATATGAGTTTGGTAATTAATTATTAATTCATTTGATAGCTATGAAAATAAACTTTTGCACATTGAAGATCCTGCACAGTGTCCATGTCCGAGGCAGCTGATGTGAACTGTTAACGTTGAACTCTTCCATGAGTGGGCTTGGCATAATGTGACAATTGTTATGATGCACTTGTCAAGTACTTTAACTGACACACTAAAATGAAGAAAGTTACCACTAATTGACTGATCAAGTTACTTCATTGCCTGATCACCATTTAATTGAGTTACATGTGAGGACCTTTGGCTCCATCGTGTGTTCAGAAATATTCTCTGCACTGATCTCAACTTGAGAAGTTAAATGGACCCTGAGGAGTTTGCTTTTGGTTATAAAAGAGTCTCATATTAATGTAGATGAATCTACATTACCCATACTTATTAATGGGTAAATTTTTGCTGAATATATCGTTTTGTCTTTATAGTTATTTTGATATTATTATTATTATTATTATTATTATTATTTAGTGGTCGACTCGCCCAGAATTTCATGGGAATAACGCTGCCGGATCACTAGTTGGCATCGTTTATGGTCGGAATTACGACAGTATCTGATCGTCTTCGAACCTCCGACTTTGCAAATGTTTTCGCTTTTGTCCGTCTTGCACCGGTCCAAGAATTTCACCGTGCGCGCGGAGGCTCATGGGAAATGTAGTGTGAAAACACTTCGCTTTCCAAAACTCCTCGTAGTCCCTTTAAACTACTGTAGGACTGCCCCCAAATAGTCGACCAAAAAGTAATTAGTCAACCAAAATTTCATTGGTCGATTAGTTAGGTAGTCGACTAATTGCCATAAATGACGACTATTGGTCGACCAAGAAAATCTTTGCAGCCCTAGTTTAAACAGTGAATGGTGTGGAGTAATTTATGATCTGAGTAAATTTCATAGTGAGCTTTGCACAGAGTTAACAGTCATCATTAATACACTCACTTGCTCTCTCTCCCTCTTTCTCTCTCAGTTACGGCTACTGCCCGAAGTGGAAGACACTTTTTTCAAGCAGCTCTATGGAAAATGGATTTCTTGACTTGGTGAGTTGCTATTTCTTGTAACAACTAATGAGTATTGAATACCTGTTACTGTTGTCTGACATGATTAAGGAAGTTGGCTGAGAAAATGTTGCAGAAAACATGTCTTTGCCAAGTTTTGGTACATACAGTAATTAAGTAAAAAAAACTGAACTCCCACAGCCAGATTTAGGGGTTTTACTGAGTGTACCTGCAGTAGCAAGCATCTTGTAATGCAAAGAAAGTAACAAATGTGTAGGTCTTGTTGGACCCAAAACAGTTTCTAAGTTTGTCATCAGTGGAGGCCAAATATTGATGGGGTTGTCACGTGCTTGAGCTTTTGCTTGTCTGTTAACTGATAGGATTAAAATGCTCTGAGTGTCTGTGACTAGGCTTGTGCCGGTCGACAACCCCATCCTCCAGCCTAAGAGGATGATCGATGATGTTTTGTTGTTGTTGTTGTTTTTGCCATTATAAAACACACACGCTGCTACATCTGTATAGCACCACATCCATTGAGCTCTGGTTCAGCTGATCGGTGCTCAGATGGAGGTTAGATCTTCACATGTTGAACTCTTTTGTAAGTGCAGCCAAACACCAGACAAAAGAGAGAGGAACAGCTGAGCTACTCTGACAGCTCGGTCAGCTGCACTTGAGTTACAGGTGAGCCGGCTGGAGCGCTGTCCTTTTTTTTTTTTTTGTCCTTACAGGTGACGCACAATGCAGGCGTCCTTGTAAGTTTGTTGTCTGACGTTCCATCACAGGGAGTGCACTGCATAACTGGCACATTCTGTACTGTAGGCCAAGTACTCCCGTGTGATTTTTTTTCTGCGAAATATGACTGAAAGCACGCATGTGTCGATGCAGGTGTCAACTCGCCCCCATGAGGTGACAACATAAGTAGCTAATTAATTGATAAAAATTAAACGGTCAAAGTTCTTGTTATTGGTTAACAGTTTAACGGTTAATCGTATGCAGCTCTATTTCCAACAATCTTCATTTCTGGATGGAAAACAAAGAAAAATAGACCACAAAAACCACTAGCCTTTAATCAGGCACAGCACGGCACGGCACGGCACGGCACGGCACAGCACAGCACAGCACAGCACAGCACAGCACAGCACAGCACAGCACAGCACAGCACAGCACAGCACAGCACAGCACAGCACAGCACACAATGTGGCCCCGGTTCACAAAGTAATCACACAATACAATAATCAAGAAAACAGAACAACCCTGCGTGCAATTGCATGCGCCCCCCTCGCCCTGCGCACATTAAATCCACCCCTGCAGCGGTGCGTGCTTCTGCCAAGGAACAGTGGAGCAGGACGGGGAAAGCAGGAAGTGTGGGTGAAGTGCAAAGTACAAAACTCCCTTAGATGAAACTTACTTTACCTGTTGAGTAAAGTGTAAAGAACCAAACTGATCATAGTATTGACTGTTAAAATCTTAAATATTGCGCTCGCTGTGACCCTGCTGACCCAGGAAACTGGAAAATTATGTGTGGAAATGAATCATATATTCATTTAATAGCTATAAAAGTAAAACTGGTAAACTTAGACTTTCAAACATTGAAGATTGAGACTGATCAAGTTATTTCATTGCCTGATCACCATTGAGTTACATGTGAGGACCTTTGGCTCCATCGTGTGTTCAGAAATATTCTCTGCACTGATCTCAACTTGAGAAGTTAAGAACAGTTTATATGCTCCAGATCTAACAAACTAAAATACAGAAGACCTTTTTAACAGTATACTAAAAACCTTAAACAATATTGTTACGTACCATTGCTTTTCTGTATTTGATCTAAGTTCACGGGTTTGTTTTGGTTAAATGGACAGCAAGCAAAAAACCTCTTATGTATGAATCATATTGATTTTTATTATTTATTTAAAATGCATATAAAGATTTTTTACGACAGTTAAGGTGGTTGTGGAAAGTCTTTTGTTTTCTTCTGTACATGAGTGTTTCCTGCAGTATCAGCATTTCATAATGAAAAAAAAAAATCACAGTACTAGCACTGGACCTAAGTCACTTACCAGCAGAGGCTAGATATTGATTGAGTTGTCACATGCTTTTTCTTTTGTAATCAGTACTGTTTGTGTTTAACCTCTTACATGTTGATTTGACCATCAGACTGTTCCTATGGTTGTTGAAGAGAGTCAGTATTATTTTTAGTCTTGGCCACAGTCCAAATTGGCTTTTGACAAGTTGACTCAGGATGAGGATGTGTTTTTGTTTCATGTTGTTACCACCCTGTCAGTTGTTCCGTAGTTCATATAAAAGTGACTTCCTCGGCAAGGCTCAAAACTGGACAAAAGTGTCCAAATAATTCAAAGCTCGAGCCGAGCTGCAGGTGAGCCGGCTGGAGAGCACAGCGTTGTTTCATGTCTTTGTCAGACACAGTCTTAGTGGAAATTGCAGTGTGCATTTTCATCTTTGTGTTACTTGACCGTAGCAGCCAAGTGAAACTGTGATTATGTGGTTAAAGAAAAAAAAAACAGAACTGTGTTTCAGTCCATACATGACTCTGGCAGGGCTGACCTGAGTGACCCTAACCCTCAAAGACTACAAGCTGTTTAACTCTTCAAATGTTACGTGTTGTAGTAGCTAGTAGAACAATATTAAAGGGATATTTTGGTGTAAGTTAAACACATAGTCTACTCTAAAGCACTGTGAGACCCAGTAGAACACCTCCTCCAGAGATCAAGTTTGCCGACCGCAAACATCTCTTGAAGCGACTTCAGCAAAGACTACACATAGCAACATACTGCTGTCTTTGTAGCCACGAGCCAACCGCACTCAAAAAAGCCACTCATAGACACATATGATGCTCAGAACACCAGACTGCACCAACACTACAAATAGGGTCCTAGCACATGATATGAGGCATCCAAACACCTGGAAGCTTTGCCTGGTTTCTATTGAAAAGAGACGAAAACAGAATTCACCCACTCTCCTATCTAGCTGTCTGTGTAGAAGTTACTACGTCGAGACGTCTGTGGTCGGCAACCTTGATCTCTGGAGGAGGGGGTTCTACTTGGTCTAACGCACTATGAGACCATGGGTTAAATTTATGCCTTCATGGTAGGGTGTGTGTGTTTTAAGTTTTTACATTTCTCAACAGTGCAAATGAGCACTATGACTGGTGGAGTAGTTTATATAAGAGGAAACTAAATTAAAATTGTGTTGGACACATGAATATTTATTGATTTATTTGTAAATCTGTTTAAGGTTATGTGAAACGTGAAAGCCAATCAATGAAAAAAAAAATGACATGGCAAAAACACTTGCAAATGAGAAGCAAAAGCATAAATGATTTTTAAACAAACTCCCCAATTCAACATAGAAATCCCACACCAAGATCATAATGGAAAATACTATGAAATTTATATTTGCATTTACATTCTATAGTAAAAATATATACAATTAGCAGCCACCTGTACAGTGCAAGTAACAAGAACATTTTACAAGCTTGATGAAAAATTCTGGATTTCTTCTGGCTGATCACTAATTCTGCACGTTATTTTGGTTCAGATGAGTTTTTCAAACAAGGAGATGCTTTTCCAGAAGGGTAGAAAGGAAGGCTAAAGTTAATTCAGGTGCCCACAGCATCAGGTTTCTACACTCGTAAATGAACGGCATAAAGTAGAGGCACTAACAAATTGTGTTTAGATAAGGTCAGGGTTTAGGCAAAGGCATGACTAATGTTTTTGGAGCAAATTAAGTTGCATTTTAATGCCTGTTGGGTCTAGTTTTTACTTGTTCTTCACTCTAACAGCAGAGTAGACGATTTCATCCTCAGCGTCATCTGAAAGAAACAAAAATAAAGAATCTGGTGAAATCTTGAGATCTTTGTATCTGTGTTCAACTGTGCTACCAGAAAACTGTGATGTAAAATAATCAAAACAGACACAACATTAAAGCTAAATTATCTTATCTATTTTTTTTCTTATACTTTGTGTTCTCTTATGTGATCTTTTATTTCTGTTTTACTTTATACAAGCAAGCAATGGGTGGGACCTATTGAGCCCCAAGCCGACTAAGAAGAAAGTGCTCCTTTCAGCTACAATTTTGTTTGCACTCTGAGCTTAACACATGGAAATAGACAAAACACAATGAAACACACAAACTGTAAATACTCACAACACAACCAACAGACCAATTTGTTGCCAGATAAACCTTGCAACCTTGTGAAATTTTAACTTCCCTTCAGAAAAAGTTGCAGTTATGGCCCAAATGACGCTGCTCTGCCTTTGCCAACTTCACTCTCACTGATTTCTAACCCTCACCCTAGTCTGGGAAAATGACAAAATAATCGCTTTTCTTTGATTATATAGTATGTTCTGAGATCGTTGGATCCAAAATTGAAATCGTTAATTAAAATTTGATTCATTGTCCAGCCCTACATGGACTTGGTAGAAAGTCTCTCTCTTACCTTCGTTAACAGTCCTAGGTTCTGGGTTCCTTCTTTTCTTCTTATTGAATTGTTGGATGACAAGAAACAAAACCAAAAGGAGAAGCAGGCCGCCGACAGTTACCGTCACACTCATAGCCGGCATAGCCATGAGGCCAAGTTGTGAAGTAGAACCTGAATCTGAAATGTAGACATTATAACACCTATATTAGGTTGATACTGAAACTGTTCTGAAGGGGAAAACATTGTTCAAAATCCCTATGTTTAAACTCACTGCGCAATACTGATTTAAATTTTCCTTTTTCAGAAGAAAACAAATCAATCAATCTGTTTATGAAATGAGTAAATGATTAAAGGGATAGTTCAACAGTTTTGCAAATTGGCCCATTGCCATAATTGCTATAGTCGTAGCAGTAGGTTCGTTACCTTTAATTGTCGGTGCAAGCTATTTTTAGAACGGCGGAGCGGCAGGCTGCTCAGTGCTACGCTACGGAGGCTCATGGGATTTCTTGGTTTCCCTCATCAAATACACAATCCAACAACTCCAAAACGCTCTTGTGGACAAGTTGTGACCTGCACATTCACCATGCTGTGAGATAATAATGCAACGTTACAAAACTGAGCCGTTTTCAAGGTAAATACAGACTGCTTGCTGAAAAACTGCCCCTGAAGGCAACGCACATCAGCGGTTTTGCATGAATTTACCTCTAAAACAACTCTGTCTCATAACGTTGTGTTATTATCTCATAGCGTGGTGAATGTGCAGGTCACAACTTGTCCACGACAGCGTTTTGGAGTTTTTGGATTGTGTATTTGATGAGTTTGATGAGGGAAACCAAGAAATCCCATTAGCCTCCGTAGCGTATCTCTGAGCAGCCTGCCGCTCCGCCATTCTAAAAATAGTTTGCACCAACAAATAAAGGTAACGATGGCAATGGGCCAATTTGGCAAAATGTTGAACTATCCCTTTAAAAATGGAATTTAAACTTTTTTTTCCCCCTTTATTTAGATCTCGAAAACCATTGAGGGTAAACCCTCATTTCCAATGACGTCGAGAGCACATCAAATCAAAACAACAATCACATAACAATTGCAGTAATCATAAAAATACAAATCAAACAGCAATACGATCACGCATTATCAACAATTTTAGGATTATTTTTGAAGCAGTTGCATTCAAAAGCGTGCATATTTATGACCATGTTTTTAATAAATGTATAAAATACATTACCACTACAGCTTGTGAGGAGGATAAATGTTTCCTTTCTGCTGACGTTGTTATGGGCATTACATGTCAAAGTTCCTGGGTGTTGGCCGTCTAAGTCCAAAGTCAAAGTGACCTGTACTTCATCTCCCTCAGAGGAGCAGTTGACCTTCATCTTTTCTGGTGACAAACACACCTGAGACACAACTGGTTCAGACACTGGAGCTGGAAGACAAATGATATAGTCACATACACAAAGTATCAACAACACTGTCAACTCATCTATAGATATCTACATCTACTTGAATTTGAGAAAAAGTTTTTATGGTTTATTTCAACCACAAAAAGTTTTCATCAGAGATTAAAATCAAAGGTGTACAAAACAGGAGTAGGTATGACAATGCTTTGTTTATATTTAATAATCAGATATGTTACACAAAATATAAAAAAAGAATAAAAACATTTGGTATAAAATTCACAATTGCGATGTGCTGTATTTGTATAATAAATACTACATGCTACAATATTTAAAAGATAACAAGTTGCACAATTTATATTGATGTTCAGGTATTGCTCTCAACACACAGGTTGCTCAGCACATAACTTGAGGATGCATACATTACAGATTCTTACATCTGTATTAGTGCAGAGCATAAAGGGTTAATTCAAAGAAAACTTTTTCTTACCTTGTATTTTAAGGTGGATTTTGACCCGGTGCAGTAATATACCATCAGTAAGTGCATATATTTCCAAAACGTAATCTCCAGAGTCTGCGTTTGTCACTGTCTCGAGCCTAAATGTTCCATTTCTGAAGATTTCTGAGTGATTTCTGTAGTTGCTGTGAATGGACACTGTTGTAGTATCGACTCCCCTGATCTCCATAATGATATCGCAATTCTTTTTCAGTCTTGTCTTTTTATTTTCACCAATGGGTAGGAGAAAAATCAATGGCTGCCCGACGGCTCCAAGACACTGCTGAGCTCCACTGGTTTCAGATATTTTGCACTCCATAGCCCCTGATAGACACAAAAGAAATATACTTATCAAAAACATTATTATAGTAACTGGCTTATAACATTTAATTCAAACAATAATCTTAATACTTGAATGTTGGATGTCTTTTTTAACTACAGTATGTATGTATGATTAATTTCCTGTGCTTTCGACCAGCAACATTTTTTTAAATTTAATTGCCAACTTAATATTATTTATGACCAATTAAACTGCAATAGTTTGCGGTAACACTTTAAAACAAGTACACACTATTGAGCATTAGCTTAAGCATAATAAATACTGAATTCTTCATTTATAACGCATGGATACTTGGTTCTTATCAATGATGAGTAACTGTGTTTACTGTATAAACTACATACTGAGTATTCATGTGTTATAAATGATGAATTCAGTATTTAATGCTTAACTAATGCTTAATAGTGTGTACTTATGATAAAGTGTTACCCAATTTGCATTAAACACAATTTGCTGATTGGCAAAACACGTAGCTGTTTTTGATAATATGAAATGTAGTATTAAGTCCATAGTAGTTGAGTCTATACAGTAACACTTAACTATCAAAATGTAATTGCTGAAGTTTACCTTTTGCCAGAGCTGCTGTTGTCAGAGTTGTGATGATTAACTGGGTGAAATTCATTTTCTCTGTAAGATAATTATGTTATGTTTAAAACAAATGTCTTCCACAGTGTATAAACAAGAATCATCAAGCTGTTTACTCGCCTTTTTCTAAAGAAGCTTTTGTCTGGATTATCTAATTGCTGCATAATTTAATTTTACTCATTAGAATATATTTTTACTCATCACTTTAATGTAACTACAAACTATCACTCACCTCTTGAAGAGCAGGATGTCTTTGGTCCTTGTGGCTGATTGACTATCTTGTGAGTTTTCCACTGACAGCAGGGCAGGTTATTTCTGGTCTTTCGATCTTGCTGTGCAAAGAGAATGAGGAAGCTGTTGTCTGCACTCAACCAAGTACTACTGAGGCACTAAGCTTATTTTACTTTTATCATTTGATTAGTTTGCATTGCACTTATTTTAATGACAAACTTTCAGATTAAAACCGACATTTATCTTATATGGTTTATCAATCTCAAACACTTGAATTTTGGCAGTAACTGGTGCATAAGTGAGGTATTCTCTGCTTCATATTTCTGAATTCTGCATTGTGTGAGCTGTAGGTACTTTCATAACTTGTACAATATTTACCTGTCTGACTCTTTGAATGCAGTTAAATTAGCTCCTGACTTGTGTATAAGAACAAGACAAACTCAGTTGGTTTGTTTTGTTGTAAATAGGGGGAAAACATTATTTGTGCTTTACATGCATGAATTAGTATTTTTATGACATATTCAAGGACATGTCTGCAAAATATTTACTCAAGAAAGTTAATTCAAGCAGACGCACAAACAGACTTGTTAACGTTAAGTATCTGCACAAAAGACGCCATGAGGTGGAGATGAGACACGGAGTGAAAGACAAAGAAACATGCTGACTTGTCCTAACTTGTTCTAGGTTTGAAAAATAGGGGAAGAAGATGAAATTGTACACAAGTCTGTCATTGTCAAGAGAATTTATGTGAATTAGATTAAATTAGATTAGATTAGATTGCTTTATTTGTACCCGCAGGTAAATTTGGCTCGCAGTGAGAGACATTCATACAAAAACAAGTTGGTCATTATACCCATCATCATTCTATGCTGCCTCATAAAGTGCATGTAGAGTGGCTAACCTCAAAGTGCACAGCACAGGTGCATAAGTGGCACATAGCAACAACTCATCATCAACATCATCACCATCATCATCATCATCAACATCACCACCATAGGCGATAACACAACACATCTCCATTACAGTTTCCTTTTCGAAGCCTCTATACTATACTTGTCTCTTTATGGACCCTTTTTATTAAACACTTCCATGAGAACATCTAGTGTTAGTTCTCTTCCCCTTCAAAAAATATCTGCCTGAGAATTAACGTCATAGTTCATTCTCAGTCAGATATATCTCGTTGTGCTACATGAACCCTCATGGTGGCTATACATGGTTAACCATAGTGTATATTAGCGTTAGAGAAGAGACCTAAAGGAAGTAGCACCTTAAACTTGATATCATGTTCTGTTAAAAACCACAGTTGTTTTTCTGTACTCTGATAGACGAGTAGAGAGGAGGAGCGAGAGATATGGTTGTGCTGTGGTCGATTCAAGTATCTGGTAGGAGAGTTAACACAGTGGAGATGAAAGAGGCTTTTTTTGTTCCAGCCATGACTTGATGCTCAGTAACCACTGGCCATTTGTCACTATATCTGAAAACTCTCACAGATTAAAATCTTTTCACCTGTGGTGTAAGGAGTAAAAAATGATGTTGATCATAATTGTAGCCTAATTGTTAAAATCTTCAGAAGCACTTAATGGGAAAAATATGAGTTTGGAAATTAATTAAGCTACTGTATGACAATAAAAACAGGTAAATCTTTGTGTCAGGTGCTATTGAGTCTTATTGAATCCTGCGCAAATGGACAGTGTGCAGGATTGAAGATCTTGCACACTGTCCATTTCCATTTGGGCTGTTGCTAGTCTGGACACCTCCATGAGTGGAGTTGACATAATTGCATGACCACTGTTTAGTTACATGTAGGAGTTTGGCTCCATCTTGTGTTCATAAATAATCTCTTCACTGCTCAGATTTTAAATTCTCTGCTAGTACTCATCCATTCTCACTTAGTTACACTAATTATTTATTTCAAACCCACAATAAAGAATAACCTACCTTTTCCAAATCGGTAGAAACCTAAAACATTATCAGACAGCAAGCAAAATTACTTTTTAATGAATCATATCAAAGTTTATTTTAATCACATATACAATTTTCATGACAATAATTTTTAAGTTTAAAGTTGACATAACTCAAATTCTTTCTAAGCCACACTCATTAATCCACTTCCACAATGACAGAGTAAAGTCTTAGCAAAAAACTTCAATTTGATTTACAGAAGTAGGCTATTCAGAGCCTTATTTCAGTAAGTAGCCCGCTGGCAGTGACTACAGCAGAACTGACACTCAGACAGGATGGGACGTCACTATCAGGGCATTGAATGGGCCTTTGGAAGCCACACACTTTTCCCACGTAACAGGCAATACAGCGTTATCATAGCTGTGTGCTCCGGGTCATTGTTATTCTGACAGGTATTTGTCATGTTTGCTGCATGTGAAAGTTTTTCATCACTGATCACCCTGTATTTTTTATGTTTGTCCAGGGATTTTCAATAAATGATCAAAAATCACATAACATTTCTCCTTTCACCAGGAGTTGTGTTAATTAAATTACATGTTAAATTGTACAAAAGACAAATGGGGGTCAGAATCCTTCATGAGGCTATATATACATTTTATAAAAGGCTGAGAAATTAAAAATTGCGCAGCAAATCACTTAAAGCAACAACTAAATGAATGCACTTCAGTTCAACAATAGTTAAAAGAGTAACTTTTTACAAATCAAAATAAGCAGAACTAAGAGGAAATTGGAAAAACAGACAGTTGCTACAACTGTAGGTGGATTTAAGCAACACTAACCTTATTACAAAACGCATTTTGTGGCAATACCTGATAGTAATGATGGATTTAAGATGGATTTAACAGAGAAGTCATTCCATCGGGAATACTGGGCAACATCCTACAGCAAATATCTGGATAGTCTTAATTATATAATGTTCTGTATTAACACACAGTCAATAGTTCGGTAAAGTCTTAAGGTCTTTGCACACTAAGTCTGTTTTTTCCCCCCCCGAATGCGTCTTTCTAATCCGTCAGCTGATAAAAATCATTTTGCACAGACACTTTACACACTGAGTCCTCTGCGTTTTTATTTTCTGTTCCAAACTTCAGAAAGGGAGACAAAAGTCTATCTAAAAGTTTATCTAAAAATAAAAAGAGAAAAAAAAATTGTTGTCTATCCAGTCCTGAGATGACATCAAGAGCAAGAGGACCTGCTTGTAAATGAACTGCAGAATTATCATGATCACTTCCATACTTTATTTGAGGATGTCAGTGGTCCAGTTTGATAGATCTTTAGCTCTACTGGAGCCACACATTAAAGAGAAACTATGGAAGTCAGGTCGCTTTTCCTCTGTTTTGCTAACCCTCCGCCTGGCTATGTGCATTTGTTTACAACAAAGCCGGCGTCAATCAATCTGTGGAGCGATGGATTACGTTATATAACATATACAATGTTACAACGTGTATATTTGTGTAATCTTAACCAAAGATTAGTGGATGGATGAAAGTTTTGGCGTCAGTGTATAAACATGATCGTCACAACATAAGGCCGGATTTATTTTTAAACGTGCTGCAATTTTGGACAAAAAAAAACCCGACTTAGTGTGCAAAGGCCTTTAAAATCTCCAGAGAAAATATTGATGCCTTCTGATCCAAGTTCAGTCTGGTTTGCCTCGTTCTCTGCATCATTAGAACAGCTTGGTCATAATTTTTTCATCTGTAGAATTATACAAGATAAGCAAAAAGACAATCATGATAAAGACACTCATGCATTGAGAACTCTTCAGTATAGTAATACATCTGAGAAACTTCAAATTAGTATATATATTCACTTGCTTTATAGAAAATTCATATATCAACCCTCTCACCTTAAGTCTTACGCCTTGTTTTCTTCTGTACATGGTAGACAGCAAGACACAGACCCAAAAGAAGCAGAGTGAGAACAATCGCTCTCACAGCCACGATGAAGTGACAAATGGATTCTGGAGAACACAAAGACCAGTCAAGAATGTGTCAGACTGTATCTAAAATCCAACTTTGAAAAATTAGCTTCAATAATGGTATAACATCCATTACCTCCGCAGTTCGTGAGGTGGATGAATGTTTCCTCTCTGCTGATGTTGTTCTGGACATTACATGTCAAGATTCCTGTCAGTTGGCCGTATAAGCTGATGGTAACACTGGGTATGTGGTGTTCATCTGTGCTCCCAGCTCTGGTCTTTATCAGAAAGTTACCGTCCAAAGTCAAAGTGAAACCCACTCCATCTCCCTCAGAGGTGCAGCCGACTCTCATTTGTTCTGGTGACAAACACACCTGAGACACAACTGGCTGAGAAACTGGAGCTGGAAGACACATAATATGAGACACAACCACAACATGTTCAGCACAGAGACCTTTTTAGGTTTATAATACGACACACATGTTGTAAGTTAAACCATTGGATCACTAAAAATGTTCACAATATAGGAGTATAAAAATATTTTTTTTGGTTTTACCTTGTATTGTCAGGTGGATTGTGGTTTTGTGCAAAAACACACCATCAGTGAGTCCATGTATTTCCAAAATGTAATCTCCAGAATCTGATTCTCTCACATTTTTGAGCCTGAAGGTTCCGTTTGCCAAAAATGATGCGTGGTCTTGGTATCTGCTGTTAATTGTTCGTGCATTATTGGCTATCTTTAAAATGTTAAAGTCGTTCTTGGTCAGAATTATCTGCCTATTTGCACCACTTGGCAGGTTAAAATTCAACGGCTCCCCAAGTGCTCCGAGACACTGTCGATCAGTGTCTGCGACAAAATTGCACTCCATAGCACCTGATGGAAAAGAAAAAAAAAATCATCAAAACAGTGTTCTCAAAAATAAAATGGTGTACGACACTTGAGGGGGAAAAAAACTTTACTTTAAATGTACTTTACCATATGTACCATTTTCCTGTGCTTTCAACTGCCAACCATTTACTGACTATGCAAAACTAAAGATACGGCGAAGCTCTGAGCACCTGTCCCTGCAGCTATTTCATAGCTGTAGGGGCCAGTGCTCGGTGCGATTGCCCCCATGGCCCTAATAACTATAAAGACAAAACCATATTTATCGAAAATGGACCCATTAACAAGTGTGGGAAATGTAGATTCATCCACATTAATATGAGACTCTTTTATAACCAAAAGCAAACTCCTTGGGGTCTCTTTAAAGCAGAAGTAAGTGGTCCGGTCGTTTTCGCTAATGCTGCGTTCCAGGCAGGCTTTTGAAATCGTAAATTACAGCTTCAAGTCACAACTTACGACTTTGTAGCGTTCCAGGCAACCCACTCGTGTTTTTCCGACCTGTTTTACCGGTGAAAGTCACTATAACGGCCACTCGTAACTTCCGACCGGTGAACTCGCACCAGATCGAACTGGTACCACTTCACGGTCGGAAAAATACGAGTTTCCTTGAACGCACCATAACAGTCCTCATCCCTACGTCGCCACATTCACGGCGTCCCTTGGCTGCACACACAGCCCTGCATGCCGTTCTCTCTCCTCATTGGATAAAAACTGTAGGATACGATAAATGTTTTCTCCTCGGCTCAGAGCAGAGCAGAGTGACTGACAGACCCGTGTTTCGGTCCAAACACTCTATGTAAGTGATTGCTGTCGGAAGATATAACTATTTAAGACTTATATTAACACAAATATATCACTTACTTCTGCTTTAAATTATGAATAAACAGTGAGCAGCTAAATACAGTATCACTGAATCTAAAATGTAAAAGTTAGTGTTTACCTTTTACCGGAGCTGTTGTCACCAAAGTTGTGACGATTATGAAGATGAAATTCATTTTCTGTTGTAACACAATGAAATTCTGTTAAAAACATGGTCAGTGTCACCCAAAAAGTTGTTTGCTTTTATACTTTTACCAAGAAGTGAATTTGTAGTCAGAATTAAAATCGATACTTGGATTATACAATTTACACAGTGCTTACCATAAGTTTTTAAGTCGACATAAACATAAACTGTTACTCACGGCGTTGACGACGGTGTGTGGCTTGTCAGTGATCTACTGATGGCAGACGGGTGTATTTCTGGTATTTTATTCTTGCTGTGGGGGCAGCACTGAGGAAGTGGTCATGTGCCTCCATTTAAGTACTGAAGCACTAAAATTTTTAGTTTGATGAATTTGTGCTGTTCTCATGTTGATAGCACAATTACTGCTGTTAACTCATGGTGTTTCAATCAGACCATTTAGTGTATTTGGTGATGAAGTGTGTTATTCTAAGCTATCATTGTCTGCAGCCCTGATCCATCTATCTTTTGCCGTCTCAGAGGTTTTTCTTATATTCTCTGTACTATGGCCAACTTCACTTTATGTGAGTTGTGTTATTAGCACCATATTACCATTACAGTTTACAGTAACCTAGTTCCCGTTGTACACTCATAGCGGAATAGTGTCCTGCTGAGCCATCAAAAAAACAACCACCATGTTCAACATACGGGGTGGTGGCTCTGTGTCATGATCACTTTTCTCTTGCCATCATATTTACTACAGTAATTTTTTTGGTTATTAACAGTAATCTACTCACTGACTGTCCCTAGTGACATAAACCTTCTCATATTCAATCTGAAACGTGTTGCTTTTCACGTAGTATCCATTACTTTATTTCAAACTGAAGAACAAAAAATATGAAACTGGTCAATTACTATTCCAAATACTTCTACTGTAGAAATCATTTTCACCATATAGTCAATTAACTTTCACCTGGTTTTACTTAACGTCAGCATTCGCAGTCTCAAGTTCAAAACGATCACTTGCTGCTGCTAATATAGGATGTTGTGTTAGTATATTTCTGGTCTTGTTTTGCTGTATGGGTGAAACTGAGGATGTGGCAAACAGCGCTCACCTTAGCACCAGTAAAGCTCTGATCTGCTTGACCTATTTTGTAGATTTAAATCTACTGAGCTGACAACCTTCATATACAGTAAAGACTACTGACATTAACTGGAATATCATGGACAACTGCATTCTTTCTATGTATTTTTTGTGGTTCACTTTAAAATTGTACTAGAAAAGTTGTGTATGTCTTTGCTTCACTTATGGTATGCATCATCCAAAGAAATCTTAAAGAGATAGTTCAACATTTTGGCAAATTCTCCTATTGCCATAATCCCTATAGTCATAGCAGTAGGTTCATTACCTTTTAACTATCGGTGCATGTTGTTTTGAGATCAGCAAGGCAGAGACATGAGCTGCTCAGTGGACACAATGGAGGTGAACGGTACAGGTTCCCTGTCCCTCATCAAACTCATCAAATACAGAATCCAACAACTCCAAAACACTCTGGTGGACAAGTTGTGACCTGCACATTCACCACACTATGAAATAATCATGTAACATTCTCTGCCCCACGGATCTCAAAACAACGTACACCAATAATTAAAGGTAATGAACCTACTGCTATATAATGATGGATGTCAGCTGGCAATAAGGAAGCACAGTTGTGCACATAAGCCGGTGCATATTCTCATTTGCCCAGGTCATAGTATTTCAAAGGAGGTTAAATCGAAAGCAACTGGACTTAGTTATTTGTCTAGGAAGACGTTTCACCTCTCATCCAAGAGGCTTCATCAGTTCATGTACGCATCTGACCAGGCTGGGACTGGTCCAACTATCTGGTGTGGAGACTCACTATTTAACCTCTTGTGTGGGCGTTCACAAGGGTGATGATGTCACTGGTTCCCATTTGT
The DNA here is from genome assembly GCF_045865225.1 of Trachurus japonicus. Classification (NCBI taxonomy): domain Eukaryota; kingdom Metazoa; phylum Chordata; class Actinopteri; order Carangiformes; family Carangidae; genus Trachurus; species Trachurus japonicus. The sequence continues at coordinate 5,935,427 of NC_140920.1, read as the reverse complement.
GCTCCAAGTGCCAACGACAGTCGTTTAAATGACTGCCTTTGATGGAAGGTTGGTTTCGACTTCGTTAGTGCCCTATTGTGTTATAACGACAGTCGTTGGAGCCACTTGCCACTTGTGAACAGTGGTTGTTCTTTGAGGCTAGATTGTTGAATCTCCTGGGAAGGGATGAAAGGGCAGCATTGTAAATTGGAGATAGGTGGTGTCTGAGGCCACCTCCCCTGTTGAGGGATGGTTTCTCTACTTTTACAAAAATAGCTTCTTTGACTCCTCTTTCAAACCATCTGTCCTCTCTGTCTAGGATTTGGACATTGCTGTCCTCAAAGGAGTGGGCTTTCTCCTTGAGATGTAAATGGACAGCAGAGTCCAGTCCTGAGGAGTTTGCTCTCCTGTGTTGGGCCATGCGTTTATGCAGTGGTTGTTTTGTTTCTCCAATGTAGAGGTCTTTGCATTCCTCGTTGCATTGGACTGCATACACCAGATTGCTTTTGTGGATGTGTGGTGTTCTGTCCTTGGGATGTACCAATCTCTGTCTGAGTGTGTTGCTGGGTTTGAAATACACAGGGATACGGTGTTTGTTAAAGATCCTCCTGAGTTTTTCTGATACTCCAGACACATATGGAATGGGTTAGGGTTAGGGTTAGGACGTCACAATCTAAGAAAGGCAGACTATTGTCCTTGACATCCTCATCCTCTCAAGTTCACCAGAGAGGATGTCAAGGTCAATAGTCTGCCTTTCTTAGATTGTGACGTCCATATGAAAAAGGACAGGAGCCTCCACATTGGGGTATACAGAAAACCCACACATACAGACCAATATCTACTTTTCGACTCTCACCACCCTCTGGAACATAAGCTTGGGGTTATCAGAACTTTACAACACAGAGCTGATAACGTGCCCACCAGCTCACAGGCCCAAGGGGCAGAACACAAGCACCTGAGAGGCGCCCTCACAACTTGTGGTTACCCTAGCTGGACCTTTGTGAAAACTGCAGCTGCTTCCAGAAAGAAAACCAGCAAAGTGGTTGAGAAAGAAAGACAAAACAAGAGAAACAACATAGTCATTCCATATGTGTCTGGAGTATCAGAAAAACTCAGGAGGATCTTTAACAAACACCGTATCCCTGTGTATTTCAAACCCAGCAACACACTCACACAGAGATTGGTACATCCCAAGGACAGAACACCACACATCCACAAAAGCAATCTGGTGTATGCAGTCCAATGCAACGAGGAATGCAAAGACCTCTACATTGGAGAAACAAAACAACCACTGCATAAACGCATGGCCCAACACAGGAGAGCAAACTCCTCAGGACTGGACTCTGCTGTCCATTTACATCTCAAGGAGAAAGCCCACTCCTTTGAGGACAGCAATGTCCAAATCCTAGACAGAGAGGACAGATGGTTTGAAAGAGGAGTCAAAGAAGCTATTTTTGTAAAAGTAGAGAAACCATCCCTCAACAGGGGAGGTGGCCTCAGACACCACCTATCTCCAATTTACAATGCTGCCCTTTCATCCCTTCCCAGGAGATTCAACAATCTAGCCTCAAAGAACAACCACTGTTCACAAGTGGCAAGTGGCTCCAACGACTGTCGTTATAACACAATAGGGCACTAACGAAGTCGAAACCAACCTTCCATCAAAGGCAGTCATTTAAACGACTGTCGTTGGCACTTGGAGCACAAATGGGAACCAGTGACATCATCACCCTTGTGAACGCCCACACAAGAGGTTAAATAGTGAGTCTCCACACCAGATAGTTGGACCAGTCCCAGCCTGGTCAGATGCGTACATGAACTGATGAAGCCTCTTGGATGAGAGGTGAAACGTCTTCCTAGACAAATAACTAAGTCCAGTTGCTTTCGATTTAACCTCCTTTGAAAAAAAAAAAAAAAAAAAAGTTGTGCACATATTGTGCCTGCGTTGAAAGGAAACAAGATGCACATATGCAGCATGACAAGTCTAGAGAGAGGGTTATAAAACTGTGCTCTACTTTTAAACCGTACCATTATCAGTCAGTCAGATTTGCATGTGAATTTGTCAGGTTATTTTTTGACATACTAATTTAGTTGTGGGGCACTGTGGCTGGTAGCTCTTGTCATGAAATGTGTAAAGGTGAATGCGTCACATCATTTTCTGAACATTATATCTCTTTCAATTCAAAGAGATGCACGTGCTCAATGTTACAAAAAGACATTTTTCATGTGGAGAATATTATTATATACATAAGGCAAACAAGTTAGGTCATGCTTTTGTGGCTGTGAGTGGATATTGTAGAAAAATAAAAACTATGTGCAACATTGCACCAATATGTTCATTACTAAGATTTTGCAACCAGTCAAATATGTTACTGTAAAATACTAATTTAATGTGCATTGTTTCTTTGAAAAGCATTTGATGTTGCAGACATGTTAGTTGGTTTGCAGGCCTGATGTGCGTTTTTAGTTTTAGTTGTGTGTCAGGTCAAAACCACAACCTTTTTGTATTTGATATTTCTGCTTCACTAACTCGAATTGGAGAGAGGGTTGTGGTCATACTGTAGTAGACTGATGTCTGTAAGACGAACAAATCAAGTTTTCATATCGACTTTATGTATCTGTCTAAACACCTTTTATGTTCCATTTCAGTCTAAGCTTAGTGTGGCTAATGGAACCATGATAAAATACAGTTCAGGGATATGATTACCAAAATCAAAACAGAGCACAGCAGATTGTGATGCTTGGAGACGAGATTTGTATGAGCTGAATTATACAATTAAAAGATCCACAGCCAATGTACACAGTCATTTAACTAGGTGCAATGATGTAAAGTCATGGTGGAAACAGTGCCTCGTTTAATTATGTACACTAAGCAACTCTACTAAATATACATGGCCTTCATGTCGTTACAAGATAATCTTTTTAGCTCCACCTCGTGGTGACTACATTCTTTGCAGTTTATACTCCTTTTTTTACATAGTAAGTGCAGAACACTGTGTATCCTCCAGATGTCATGAGTGGGTTACAGTTTTTGTTGATAAATATATAAGTTCAATCTGAAGCAAGAGTACTTGTTTGTACCAGTTTAATGGAAATATGAAAACAGTCATTTTTTATAGATATGTATAAAATGTTTCTTAAAATAGAAGTAAGAGAGACAAAGGTCACACATTTTCTGCAGAGACAAAAAACATCTGAAAATAAAACTATAAAACTCTTTACCTTAAAAAGCAATAGCACAAAATGCTCAAAAAAAGTGGCTACAATTTTAACATTTATTTTTAAAAAAAAGTTATCACAAGGAAAAAAGAACAACGAACTTGAACCTACAGGTAGAAAGTCATTTGACAAGAATCTCCAGCCTCCACTGTTTCCCCAATCAGAGACAATGACCTCTTTACATGCAAGGTTGAAAAATGCTTGACACTTCAGGACTGTAGAGGCTCATGGTGTGTTCGGTACAGTTGGTTGTGGTTTCTTCACTTTTCTTGTCACTTTAACATCTGCGTAGATGACTTCAGAGTCACCGGCGGAAACTAAAAACAGACAACAGATGCATCTTAGTCTTTCTCTCTCCACAGAACAGTTGGTAAGGAGTTACATTTGCACAAAGCAAAATACCTGAAATGTAAACTATGACAATCTAAGAGATGAGTGGTTCATTTCACTTACCCACATTGGTGGATGTCGGTCTTCTTGATTTGTTTTGAAGGCTTTTTCTACCAAGACAAAAAGCCACAAGGAGGACAATGATACCAACTATCACTGCCACAGTCACAGTGACAAAGAAGAGGGAAGATCTAGGATCTAAGAAACACACAAAAATGAGACCAAATCATTTTTCCAGACATAAAAAATATTCAGTGGCATTGAACTTATGAAGTAAAATCAGCCATTCTTTAAACACTTTACCTTTGCAGCTTTTCAGGTGAAAAACAATTTGATTTCTGCTGACATTATTTTGAACATTACACATCAAGTCTCCTGTCAGCCGACCATGTAAGTTGATGGAAACGCTGGTTTTGTTCTGTTCAGCTGCTGCTCCAGTCAGTGATGGTGTGTTTGTTGTGCGGCTACTTGGGGACAGACTTTGGCCTCTGGTCTGTATCAGTAACTGACCGTCCAAAGTCAAAGTGAACTCTACTCCATCTCCGTCTGAGGAGCAGCTGACCTTCATCTGTTCTGGTGACAAACACACCTGAGACACAACTGGTTCAGACACTGGAGCTGGAAGACAAACATAACAAAGTGTCACTGCCAACTCTGTACATCATAGAACCACGATATCATAATTATCTAAGTTACAATAACTGTAGATTTTTTCATTAAATGACATTTTGAAGAATTACAGCTAGATTTTTTAGGGGTGTTTATGCAGTTGAGACCATAGAATTAAATGATGATGATACAGTGAGTGGGTAATTGCAGCATCAAATACGTATAATTTTTTTTAAAACAAGTAAATCCAATTCCAGTTAATTCAGTGGCTTAAGATGCTTGTCATGAATGCAAAAGTTTTGTGTTTAGAAATCGGAATCTGTTTGAATTTAAATCAATAAGTAAATGCAGACAAAGCATATAGGTGTGACAACCAAGGAGATGTATAAAAAAACTAATAATGAAAAATCACAAGTACACAAAATTGGACCATCTCTAGAGTTCAGGTGCCTGGTTTATTCACAGACTTTAACACTAAGCTGAAATTTCAGATAATGACAGATCATCTTAAAACTGCAGGTTTGTATAAGGATGGATACATTACAGTATTAGAGTAAACATTTAATGCACCACCATATTTCTTTAGTCTATGTATATAGTATCTACAGTATATTTTTTTCATTGTTTAATGAGTCATAATTTAATTTAGTCTTTTTATTTTACTTACCTTTGTTCTTAAACTGAAGAACAAAAAATATGAAGCTGGTCAATTACTATTCCAAATACTTCTAGACAAACATTTAACCTTTAAAGGGCATTCAGTTATAGTCAATTAACTTTCACCTGGTTTTACTTTCAGCGTGAAGTCTCAAGTTCAAAACAATCACTTGCAGCTGCTAATATAGGATGTCGTGTTCGTAAAAGAGTATCTTTAAAAGTTTGAATTTAAATCAAGTAAATGAAGAGCATATACTGTAGGTGTGAAAGATAACCAAGGAGATGTACTGTATAAGAAAATTAATAATGACCGAAAAAAAATCACAAATACACTAATTTTAACCATCTCTAGAGTTCAGGTGCCTGGTTTATTCACAGACTTTAACACTAAGCTGACATTTCAGATAATGACAGATCATCTTAAAACTGCAGGTTTTACTGTATAAGGATGGATATATTACAGTATTAGAGTAAACATTTAATACACCACCATATTTCTTTAGTCTATGCATATATTATCTACAGTATATTTGTTTCATTCTTTAATGAGTCATAATTTAATTTAGTCTTTTTATTTTACTTACCTTGTAATTGGAGATGAACATTAGTTTTTTTCACTAAACCACCTGTAAGTTTATATTCTTCCAAAGTGTAATCTCCAGAGTGTTTCTTCATTGCGTTACCAAAGTTTAATGTTCCACTGGTGTAGCCTCCACACTGAGTAATGTAATCGTTATCACAAGAAATAACTACCTGATTTTTGACTTTTAAAATCAGACGTATTTCGTCCTTTAATAACTTTATTTCTGTATCTGCTGCAGCTGGCAGATAGAACAGCAGCGGCTGCCCTACTGCTCCAAAACATTGCTGACCTCCGATGGGTTCAGAGAAATTACACTCAACTGCCCCTGGGGAAACAAAAACAAGCAGAAAAACAATGGAAAGGTTCATGTAAAATGTATCAAACAATCTGTAGTGTTGTTCAGCATTTCATATCGGTAGGGAAAAGAAAATAATACAAGAATATTTCAACATTTGTTAAAAAAAAATATAAAAAAATACTTCCACTGCAAATAAACGTCTGCTTTTAGAAATTTCAGTGATTGTCTTTTTAAACTTGTCTGCCATACTTAGAATATAAAAATGAATTATTCTATTGAAATGTACCTTTTCCCAGAGCTGCTGTTGTCAGTGCAATGAGGATCATGTAGATGGAAATCATTTTTTATCTGTAGCACAAAAATCAAGATGTATATTTTTATTATTATTTCTATTACATTTTATTCATATGTTGTAACATGACTGAACTCTGGGTTACATGTAGTTGTTAGTTAGAAAAAATAAAGATCAATAAATCTTTAAATTCAAAATTGTGACTCACCACATTCACACTAGTGCAATGTCGTCTTTGTAGCTGTTTAAGGTTGACCCGTGAACTTTCCACTGACTGACGGTTGTGTTCTTCATGACTCTTTGTCATCTGAATCAAGGAAGCGGTTAATGTGTTGTCACACATAGTTTGCCAGTGAACAAAGGACTACGATTCTCTGCTTTTGCTCCTATAAATAAAACATCTTATGACTACACTCAGACTAAATGTGTCTAGATATTGATAGAAATACACTGTTAGCTAACTATAAAACAGATTTAAATAAACTATAACCTTATCTAAAGACCCAATATACAGTAAATATGAAAAAGAGTAAATACACTCACATTTTAGACTCCGGTGAAAATAAAATCATAGTCCATAATCTTAGTTTACAACCAAGTGTGTCCCTGCAGAGACAATTGAATAGGCTACAGCATATACATAATGGAAAATTACACTTACAGAAAATTTGTTGTTTAAATTCTACATAATTGTATCTGTAAAAACATTTAGTGACTAGGATTTTCCAAACTTAGTTATATCATGACTTACTGTTACATCTTCATAACTCCTGCCTCCTCTACACTGCAGCCTTTTCCTCGTGTTATTTTCCTAAATGCAGTGAGACCAGAGTTGCAAACTCAAGTGTTCGACTGTAACATTCTGCAGAAAAGTAAAAGCTGAGAAGAATTTGTATTGTTAGAGAACAGAAGTGTGACTTTTTGTTTCAGCTCCAGACGTATCTACGTCGCTGAAAGTGTCGAGGTGTGAATGTTTCATCTCAGAATTTGTCAAACTGCCACTGAACAGCAGCTGATTTCTGTTGGGGATCGACTCTGCTGTTTGAATTTTAAGAGAACTGAATTTTGTTCTTCTGTGTATGTGGCACCAATTTCTCTTTTAATACTTTTTAGAGACAGGGCTGTGCAGAGTATTTATTCATAGAGGCATGTGTGCAGGGGGGAATTGGAAGAACAATGTGTCTGACATTGTTTTGAAGACCAAATGGATCATACACATGGAGATTTGTTATTTTCATATAGCCTAATGCCCTTTAGTTTCTTATAAGTGCATTTTAGACCAACCTGAAGTTGAGAGGGGTATGGCTGCAAAGACCACACGGTGCAGCAAACATTTCCTGCTTGTCAATGCACTGTATCACCAAGCCTTTGATTTTAAAACCACGTTAGTCAGAAACATGTGTATCACGGAAGTATCTCATGGGCAACAGGTAAGGTAGAAAATTAAACCCTGAGCGAGATGGATGGTGAAAAACCACAGTTTGTTTCTATTTTTGTCACCGCAGCACGCGATAAGTCTTGAATGTCTGTCAGACCAGACGTCTCTGCTGTGAACTCAGACAGACTGAGCTGTTTGACCGAACACGCAGTTGCTGATCATTGTGTTCCTCTTTAACCCCTTGTATAAATTTATTTCACATAAAAGCTGAGCACTGAGACTTGAGGCTATCTCTTCTTCCTATCTCTCTGTCTGGGCTCTGTCTGCCCGAATGCCCTCGGTTTTTTAGTTTGTTGCTCAAAAATATCAGTGTAACTAATTTACTTAGTTGTGCTACCGTGTGAGAAATCTGTTCTTTTGGGAAAAAAAGTTATTGCAACTCATATAATTTAGTATAGACTTTGTAGTTTTTGAACTTTTGTGTGCTTAGTTCAGTTTTGTGTTTGAACTGAGAAGTGAACTTGACAAAATGTTCAGTAATCTGAGTGTGTGTTTTGTCTCCACCTTGGTCAAATAATAGTCACTACATCCATTTATTGCTCTGTTATCTATTTTGTCATGTGTTCTTGTACTGTAAGCTGCTGGATGATGTGAATTTCCCTCCAGCGGGATGAATAAAACATGTTCTCTGTACTGCTCCATATTAGTTAAGTAAAGTTTATTTATATACAGTAGCACCTTTCACAGATAAGAAAATCACAAAGTGCTTTACAATGAAATAAATACAACACTAAAAAAACATAAAACATACAATGGATAAAACAATTTAACACACTAACTAAAAGCCCCTGCTTATATAAAAAGGTTTTCAGCTGCTTCTAATAGAGTCCACAGATTCAGAGCATCTCAAACTCTGACCTGACACCTGTGTTAGTTGATATGTTGTTTTGTTCTTGTATGTGTAATATCAGTGGTTTGATATGTTATTTTTTTACAGGCAATGATGAAATATTGACGGTCTGACCTGGTCTAAATTCCATTTAACTTTGATGTCAATTCACATTTACATCGAAAATAGTGAATATATAGTAAAACACAGGCAGGAAATAATTCAACATTTGTTGGTTATGTTGATCACTTGTTTATTTGTCTTTTAAATCAAATAATCTGTCGCATAAAGCAAACGCAAGAAGGTTTAACAAATTCCATAATTTCAAAATTGTATAAGATGAAGAGAAACACACTTAATTTTGAAGAGAGAGCAGTTAATTGAGTATATTAGCAGTGACTGCAATGTATTGATATTGATAAGAGACATACAGTTCAGACTTAAGTTTCCCCCAAAATAACTGGACATAAACACACAGTTGTAAAATTCACTGTAAGCTTGATGTTTTTTGAGGATGATGGATTCTGTATATCACACTGGACCACAGAGCAGCATCTTTGGAAATACCTGAAAAAATACAAAGAGCTTTAAATTGTTGTTATCATCCTTCTGTGGTAAAATACTTGCCAAAACAATTTTACAACCCAGTTTGGTATCATGTACATCTCTGGCACATGTGCTGTCATTCATATTTATTATAACTGAGATGCCAAAGATAAAACATCTGCACGTCCTGATTATTGGTTTCAGTTTTGCCTTTGTCAATATTTGTTCAGCAAGGCGCTGTGAAAACTCCTCCAGATAAGTGATCATGAGTTGCCAAACACCTGTGATGTTTATAACACTCTTATGTGAAGACTGAGCTCAGTTCAGATTTACATTCTCTAGATGCATTGTTAGTGTGCGGTTCCTTTAGAAAAAGGTTGTCATTCATTGTTTGTGTGATATTACTTTTTGCTTTGGGACTCTTGTCATTTGTGATTTCAAAGTTAATTTACTTAGATGAAGGTCACATGATCAGCTGATGCTTTAAAAGATTTCATGTATGTTTTCTGGCCTCTCCACTGTTCCAGTTATCATAAAGATTACTTTCTCTTACCTTCATTAACCATCTTGTTTCTTGTCTTGTTATGTAAATGGTAGATACCAAGGCACAAAGCGACAAGAACTAGACAGATGACGGTCGTTCTCACAGCCACAGCCACAACAGGCAAGGAAGCTACAGTAAATGTAGGACACACACACAAAAACAAGTTGAAAAGAAGTTATTGCATGTCATCAACACATTATGCACAGTAGCTGTGGATAAAAATGCATTTTAGAAAAAAACAATAGCACAGTGAGACAGAAGGCCGTTTGAGAAACCAGGGGCCTCATTTATCATTGTGGATACACCTTTTTTTACGCCATTTTCCCCTCGTTTTGTGCGTACGCACTTTTCTCCGCCAAATTTGGGATCTATCAAGCCAAAACCTGACGGGGAAAAGTGCGGACATTTACACCCATTTTGACCCTGGCGTACGCCTTTTTTGAGGAACAGGAGGAATTGGCGACACCGTTGCTGAGTCAGAGAACTGCAGTGTGAGAGGGAGAGAGGAGCGTGGAGTACATTTAGAAGAGCACAGAGGATTTTTTGAAGTAATTGTGGTAGTGGTTGACAGTTGATGCTGGCAATCCAACCCGCTCTATAATAACACTAGGCTTTATGTTAATTGATAAACAGAGCGGATTGTGGATTTTGCTTTTTTGATTAGGCTATGTGACGTCCGACAAGGATCAAACCATCCAAGTTTAAAAACACATCAGCAGCAGCGCACACTGATCTGCAGCCTAGACTGTTATTATTCTGTCACCTGAGTTAACGAGGTGCACGTGTGTTTGGAGCTGACGAGAGAATAAAGAGCGAGACAACGCGGCCCTGAGGAGGAACTGTGAAGGACTCAGCTGTAGCCTAATGGAAAATGACCTAAATTTTTTAGGGGTGTTAATGCAGTTGAGACCATAAAATTAAATGACGATGATACAGTGAGTGGGTAATTGCAGCATCAGCAAATACGTATAATATTTGTCTTATCTTTAAACAAATAAATCCGATTCCAGTCATTACTTTTCTTTCTTATTCAGTTGATTCAGTGGCTTAAGACGCTTCTCATGAATGCAAAAGTCTTGTGTTTAGAAATCTTTAAAAGTTTGAATTTCAAGTAAATGCAGAGCATATAGGTGTGAAAGATAACCAAGGAGATGTATAAGAAAATTAATAATGACTGAAAAAAATCACAAATACACTCATTTTAACCATCTAAAGAGGTGCCTGGTTTATTCACAGACTTTAACACTATAAGCTAACATTTCAGATAATGACAGAACATCTTAAAACTGCAGGTTTTACTGTAAAAGGATGGATATTTTACAGTAGTGTAAACATTTAATGCACCACCATATTTCTTTTTAGCCTATGCATATATCTACAGTATATTTGGTTCATTTTTTGATGAGTTATAATTTCATTTAGTCTTTTATTTTACTTACCTTGTAATTGGAGATGAACATTAGTTTTTTTCACTAAAACACCATCAAGTTTATATTCTAGCGAAGTGTAATCTCCAGAGTGTTTCTTCATTGCGTTACCAAGGTTTAATGTTCCACAGCTGTAGCCTCCACACTGAGTTATGTAATCGTTATCACAAGATGTCACTACCTGATTTTTGACTTTTAAAATCAGACGTATTTCGTCCTTTATTAACCTTATTTCTGTATCTGCTGCAGCTGGCAGATAGAATAGCAGCGGCTGCCCTACTGCTCCAAAACACTGCTGACCTCCGATGGGTTCAGAGAAATTACACTCAACTCCCTCTGGGGAAACAAAAACAATGGAAAGGTTTATGTAAACTTTATAAAACAATCTGTAGTGTTGTTCAGCATTTCATATCAGTAGGGAAAAGAAAATAATACAAGAATATTTCAACATTAGATAAAAAATACTTCCACTGTCAATAAACACAAGTCTGCTTTTAGAAATTTCAGTGATTGTCTTTTTAAACGCCATACTTAGAATATAAAAAAATGATTTATTCTATTGAAATGTACCTTTTCCCAGAGCTGCTGTTGTCAGTGCAGTGAGGATCATGTAGATGGAAATCATTTTTTATCTGTAGCACAAAAATCGATCATCACTTTGGGTCAGTTGTTAGTTTAAAAAAAAAGATCAATAAATCTTTAAATTCAAAATTGTTACTCACCACATTCACACTAGTGCGATGTCGTCTTTGTAGCTGTTTAAGGTTGACCCGTGAACTTTCTACTGACTGACGGTTGTGTTCTTCGTGACTCTTTGTCATCTGAATCAAGGAAGCGGTTATTGTGTTGTCATGCACAGTTGGCCAGTGAACAAAGGACTAAGATTCTCTGGTTTTGCTCCTATAAACAAAACATTTTATGACTACACTCAGACTAAATGTGTCTAAATATTATTAGAAATACACTGTTAGCTACTGTTAAACAGAACTATAACCTTATCTAAAGACCCGATATAAATATGAAAAAAAAGTATAAGAGTAAATAAACTCACATTTTAGACTCCAGTGAAAATAAAATCGTAGTCCATAATCTTCGTTTACAACCAAGTGTGCAGCCTATTCCTCATGTTATTTTCCTAAATGCAGTGAGACCAGAGTTGCAAACTCAAGTGTTCAACTGTAACATTCTGCAGACAAGTAAAAGCTGAGAAGAATTTGTATTGTTAGAGAACAGAAGTGTGACTTTTTGTTTCAGCTCCAGACGTAACTACAACCCTAAAAGCGTCGAGGTGTGAATGTTTCATCTCAGAATTTGTCAAACTGCCACTGAACAGCAGCTGATTTCTGTTGGGGATCGACTCTGCTGTTTGAATTTTAAGAGAACTGAATTTTGTTCTTTTCTTGTGAATGTGGCACCAATTTCTCTTACTTTATTTATCTATAGAGGCATGTGTGCAGGCGGGAAGTGGAAGAACAATGTGTCTGACATTGTTTTAAAGACCAAATGGATCATACACATGGAGATTTGTTATTGTCATATAATACCCTTTAGTTTCTTATAAGTGCATTTTAGACCAACCTGAAGTTGAGAGGGGAATGGCTGCAAAGACCACGCGGTGCAGCAAACATTTCCTGCTTGTCAATGCACTGTATCACCAAGCCTTTGAATTTAAAACCACGTTAGTCAGAAACATGTGTATCACTGAAGTTTCTCATGGGCAACAGGTAAATTAGAAACAAACTGTGGTTTTTCACTGCCCATCTCACTCAGGGTTTAATTTTCTATGTTTGTCACCGCAACACGCGATAAGTCATTTGAACGCCTCTCAGACCAGACATCTCTGCTGTGAACATGGACAGACTGAGTTGTTTTGACCGAACATAACTTTGTTGTGTTGTTGTAAGCTAGCTAGTAAATTATTGTCCGGTTGTTGTAGCGGTATGGATATATACCGACTATAACATGACATTACTCTGTCAGTTTTCAGTTTCACTGCCTACAGCGCATCCTCCTCGACCGGCCCACGTATTCACACCATGATAAACATCAGTCACTGCAGGGAGAGAGGCTGAAACCTCCGGTCACACACCGAGGAAAACTTCAATTTTCTCATTAATGTTTACTCTCATGTGTTAGTTTGATGGTTTTTAAGTACACTGGAAATCCATTTAATTAATTATGTTAAGTTGTCTGAGTGCTTCATTTCCTCTTTAAAGAACTAGTGTACTAACTGTATTATAGCAGCAGTTACCAGCTAGCAACACATGCACTGACCATGCTCTGGTGTAGTGCAGCACAAAAAATTGATTTGCAATTTTAATGTCAAGCTGTGACATCATATAACTGTAAAAGATTGCAGTTTTATTAAATGAAAAATCATATGAAAGAAACCACCTAGCCTCAGTTGTGCTCATTATTGAAGTCCATGATGCATATCATAGCATTTACAGTACAGGTGCAGTGTGTGTGGAGACACTGATGGTGTGAATGGATGTCAACGAGCTGACTGACAGTTGTGGTGACGTGACACACAGCAAGTTTTGTAGCAGCAGCAAACCAAAGTGTGATGAAACAAATGTATTTTAGTTTTTCATCATCATAGTCCTCTTTAACCACTTGTGTAAAATGATTTCACATAAAACTTATCTTAGACTTGAAGCTGTCTCTTCTTCCTCTTGTATCTCTCTGTCTGGGCTCTGTCTGCCTAAATGTCCTCAGTTGGTTATTTTGTGGCTCAAACATGTCTATAACTTATTTACATAGTTGTGCTGCTTTTTGAGAAAGCAGAAAGCGTTTGAGAAAAAAAGTAGTTATTGCAGTATTTGTTTGTACTTTGTTGTTCATAGTTGAACTTAACTTTTTTTGGTTTTTGAATTTTTATGTGCTAAGTTCAGTTTTGTGTTTGAACTGAGAAGTGCGCTTGACAAAATGATCAGTAATCTGAGTGTGTATTTGTCTCCATCTTGTGGTAATTTTTTTGTTTTGTTCTATTCTCTCTTGTACATACAGTATTTCATGTCACACAGTGTCACAGTGGTTATTTTTTAGAGGCGATGATAAAATATTGACCGTCTGAGTGATATTACACTTTACTTTACTTTGATGCCAATTCATACAAAGAAAATTGTGAATATATAGTAAAACACAGGCAGGAAATTATTCAACACTAAAGTGAAGAGAGAATTTGTTTATTTGTTAAGAATCTCATACAATGCCAAGTCAAATAATCTTCTCGAACAAAGCAAATAGAAGAATGCTGGGAGACGAGATTCGTTTTTGAATATTTGAGCTGAATTACACAATTAAAAGATCCACAGCCAGTGTGCACTTGATTGTCGTCATTTAACAAGGTACAGTGATGTAAAGTCATGGTTGAAACGGTGCCTCATTCTAGTATGTACAGTAATATAAGCAGCTCTAGTAAAATATACAGTACATGGACTTCACAGGATAATAATTTTAGCTCCACCTCATGGTGACTACATTGTTTGCAGCTTATATTCTTTTTTTACATAGTAAGCGCAGAACACTGTGTATCCTCCAGATGTCACTTGTGGGTTACAGTTTATATATATATATTCTTTTTTTTTTTCAATGAACATTTCCTCCAGCATGGGGATCAGAAGAAAAGGGGAAAAATCAAACAAGAAAAACAAAACAAACAAGCAAACAATAAAAGAGGGGGTTATGATATAAAGAACAAGAAGAAAGGAAACAGTTTTGTTGATAAATATAAGTTCAATATGAAGCAAGAGTACTTGTTTGTATCAGTTTAATGGAAATGTTTAAACAGTCATCACATTTTTATAGATATGTACAGTTTCTTAAAAATTGAAGTAATAGAGACAAAAGTCACAACGTTTCTGCAAAGACAAAAACACCAGAAATAACACTGTAAATGCCAAGGAAGAGTTCAGAAAACTTTCAGAGTCTTCAAAACGCTTTAGGAGTTCCAGGGAGGGTCCGGCTGGCAACGGATTTTCATATAATGGTGGTGGGTAGAGTTCACTTTTGCATCGTCCAAAACACACTATGAAACATCCAGATACCTCCATACTGCTCGTCTGTACTGACCCAAGTGTCCTGAAGCCGCCACATGAAAAAGTTGTTCGGAAAAAATCTGTTTTTATCCTTGTTGTAGTAGCAGCTCCCAGTGGCTGCGTGAGATTTGCTGCGAGATGTTCTTCCGTGTTTACATCAAACATCCAATGCTTTACAACGACCAACGGACATCTCGCAGCAAATCTCGCGCATGTGCACAGACATCAACAGAACAGGGTAAAGCTTAGGGCTGAAAAGTGGTTGACACTTAAGGACTGTAGAGGAGCTCATGGTGTGTTCTGTACAGCTGGTTGTGGTTTGATGACTTCAGCGTTACCGGTGGAAACTAAAAACAGACAACAGATACATCTTAGGGTGCACTCACACTAGGGCCCCCCCCCCCCCCTTGAAATTTGAAGTTGAAGTAGCGATGTTGACATATGACTGGCACAAGGTATACTGTATGACACGCGGTTGCAGAAAAGTTAAGGAGAATGAACCCAAAGTGCGTTGCGTGCTTGAGCGCATGTGTGAGCAAGTGTACTGTGCTCAAGCCACACCAACGCACCAACGCACCGGCTGGGCCAGGGAAGTGTACCACACTCAAGCACGGTACACTCGCACTCAATCCGGACTTTAGGGGGCAAACGTGCTTGGGCACTGTACGATTGCCAAGTGTGAGTGTGCCCAGTCTTTCTCTCTCCACAGAACAGTTGGTAAGAGGGTTACATGAGCACAAAGCAAAAGACATGAAATGTAAACTATGACAATCTAACTTAAGTCAGTGTTGTCTTTATTGAGATGAAAGATGACTTGATTTCACTTACCCGCATTAACAGTTGTGGGTCTTCTTGATTTGTTGTAAAGACTTTTTATACAGGCACAAAAAGCCGCAAAGAGGACAATGACGATACAAGCTATCACTGCCACAGTCGCAACAGAGAGGGAAGATGGAGGATCTAAGAAACACACACAAATGAGGCTAAATCATTTTTTCTGGCATTGAAAATATTCAGTGACATTGACCATTACAAAGCTGAACTCTGAACTGCCGTGCAGTTGCAGCATCATTTATCTCTGAAGCTTAAAATATAATATTTGGGCTCCAGAAGGAAAATAGCGAGGGGACGAGAGAGAATACGGTGCCACCCAAACAAAGTCTAAAGAAACAGATGCAGCTCCAAAGTATGACCACTAAGAGAGGAGAAGGAGAACAGTAAAGTTTAGGGTTTTAAGTTTGAGGAGAGCAACAAAATGTGATTCAGGTAATATGACATATAAGACCCGTAGTCCCCCCAACAAAGTAAAATCCCCCCATCATTTAATTTAGTCTTTTTATTTTACTTGCCTTGTATTTGCAGATGAACATTTGTTTTGTTCACTAAACCACCATCAAGTTTAAATTCTTCCAAAGTGTAATCTCCAGAGTGTTTCTTCATTGCATTACCAAGGTTTAATGTTCCATTGCTGTAGCCTCCAGACTGAGTTATGTAATCGTCATCACAATTTTTCACTACCTGATTTTTGACCTTTAAAATCAGATGTTTGTTGTCCTTTAATAACTTTATTTCTCTATCTGCTGCAGCTGGCAGATAGAACAGCAGCGGCTGCCCTACTGCTCCAAAACATCGCTGACCTTCGATGGGTTCAGAGAAATTACATTCAACTGCCCCTGGGTAAACAAAACAAGCACAAAAACAATGGAAAGGTTCATGTAAAATGTATAAAACAATCTGTAGTGTTGTTCAGTATTTCATATCAGTAGGGAAAAGAAAATAATAATACAAGACTATTTTTTTTTTCAAAATGAATTATTCTAGTGAAATGTACCTTTTCCCAGAGCTGTTGTTGTCAGTGCAGTGAGGATCATGTAGATGGAAATCATTTTAT